>NW_027478593.1:711149-907416 GCF_051014685.1 Ptiloglossa arizonensis | reverse complement strand
TATTTCTTCCCTAGGCCATTCTGGTTAAGCGTTTGGAGCAGCAGAAGTGCCAAAAATTTGTTGTCTCGTCAACCATTTCTTAGCTTCAAACTGCCATATCTCGCGAACGGATTGACCTAACCCAAAAGTTCCTATTGCGTCTGAAAGTAGAAACTCGCCCGATTACAACGGCATGTGAATTTTTTCCCTAGGCCATTCTGGTTAAGCGTTTGGAGCAGCAGAACTGCGAAGAATTTGTAGTCTCGTCAACCATTTCTTAGCTTCAAACTGCCATATATCGCGAACGGATTGACCTAACCCAAAAGTTCCTATTGCATCTGAAAGTAGAAACTCGCCCGCTTACAACGGCATGTGTATTTTTTCCCTAGGCCATTCTGGTTAAGCGTTTGGAGCAGCAGAAGTGCGATAAATTTGTTGTCTCGTCAACCATTTCTTCGCTTGAAACTCCCATATCTCGCGTACGGATTGACCAAACCCAAAAATTCCTGCTGCGTCTGAAAGTAGAAACTCGCCCTATTACAACGGTATGTGTATTTTTTCCCTAGGCCATTCTGGTTAAGCGTTTGGAGCAGCAGAATTGCGAAAAATTTGTTGTCTTCGCAACCATTTCTTAGCTTCAAACTCCCATATCTCGGGAACGGATTGACCTAACCCAAAAATTCCTATTGCATCTGAAAGTAGAAACTAGCCCGATTACAAGGGTATGTGTATTTTTTTCCTAGGCCATTCTGGTTAAGCGATTGGAGCAGCAGAGTTGCGAAAAATTTGTTATCTTGTCAACCATTTCTTAGCTTCAAAGTCCGATATCTCGCGAACGGATTGACCATACCCAAAAATTCCTGCAGCGTCTGAAAGTAGAAACTCGCCCGATTACAACGGTATGTGTATTTTTCCCCTTGGCCATTCTGGTTTAGCGTTTGGAGCAGCAGAAGTGCGAAAAATTTGTTGTCTGCTCAACTATTTCTTAGCTTCAAACTCCCATGTCTCGCTAACGGATTGAACAAACCCAAAAATTCCTGCTGCGTCTGAGAGTAGAAACTCGCCCGATTACAACGGTATGTGTATTTTTCCTCTAGGCCATTCTGGTTAAGCGTTTGGAGCAGCAGAATTGCGAAAAATTTGTTGTCTTCGCAACCATATCTTAGCTTCAAACTCCCATATCTCGGGAACGGATTGACCTAACCCAAAAATTCCTATTGCATCTGAAAGTAGAAACTAGCCCGATTACAAGGGTATGTGTATTTTTTCCCTAGGCCATTCTGGTTAAGCGTTTGGAGCAGCAGAAGTGCGAAGAATTTGTTGTCTTCTCAACTATTTCTTAGCATCAAGCTCCCATATCTCGCGAAGGGATTGACCAAACACAATAATTCCTGCAGCGTCTGAAAGTAGAAACTCGCCAGATTACAAAGGTTTGTGTATTTTTCCCCTAGCCCATTCAGGTTAAGCGACTGGAGCAGCAGAATTGCGAAAAATTTGTTGTCTTGTCAACCATTTCTTAGCTTCAAAGTCCCATATCTCGCGAACGGATCGACCAAACCCAAAAATTCCTGCTGCGTCTGAAAGTAGAAACTCGCACGATTACAACGGTGGTTGTGTTTTTTCCCTAGGACATTCTGGTTAAGCGACTAGAGCAGCAGAAGTGCCAAAAATTTGATGTCTTGTCAACCATTTCTTAGCTTCAAAGTCCCATATCTCGCGACGGATTGACCTAACCCAAAAATTCCTGTTGCATCTGAAAGTAGAAACTCGCACGATTACAACGGTGGTTGTGTTTTTTCCCTAGGACATTCTGGTTAAGCGATTGGAGCAGCAGAAGTGCGAAAAATTTGTTGTCTTCGCAACCATTTCTTAGCTTCAAAGTCCGATATCTCGCGAACGGATTGACCAAACCAAAAAATTCCTGCAGCGTCTGAAAGTAGAAACTCGCCCGATTACAACGGTATGTGTATTTTTTCCCCAGGCCATTCTGGTTAAGCGTTTGGAGCAGCAGAAGTGCGAAAAATTTGTCGCCTTCTCAACCATTTCTTACCTTCAATCTCCCATATCTCGCGAACGGATTGACCTAACCCAAAAATTCCTATTGCATCTGAAAGTAGAAACTCGCCCGATTACAACGGTATGTGTATTTCTTCCCTAGGCCATTCTGGTTAAGCGTTTGAAACACCAGAAGTGCGAAAAATTTGTTGGCTTCTCAACCGTTTCTTAGCTTCAAACTCCCATATCTCGCGAACGGATTGACCTAAACCAAAAGTTCCTGCTGGGTCTGAAAGTTGAAACTCGCCCGATTACAACGGTATGTGTATATTTCCCCTATGCCGTCCTGGTTACGCGATTGAAGCAGCAGAAGTGCGAACAATTTGTTGCCTTCTCAACCATTTCTTAGCTTCAAACTCCCATATCTCGCGAACGGATTGACCTAACCCAAAAATTCCTATTTCATCTGAAAGTAGAAACTCGCCCCTTTACAACGGTATGTGTATTGTTCCCCTAGGCCATTCCGGTTAAGCGACTGGAGCAGCAGAAGTGCGAAAAATTTGTTGCCTTCTCAACCATTTCTTGGCTTCAAACTCCCATATCTCGCGAACAGATTGACCTAACCCAAAAATTCCTGCTGCGTCTGAAAGTAGAAACTCGCCCCTTTACAACGGTATGTGTATTTTTCCCCTAGGCCATTCTGGTTAAGCGACTGGAGCAGCAAAAGTGCAAAAAATTTGTTGTCTTGTCAGCCATTTCTTAGCTTCAAAGTCCCATATCTCGCGAACGGATTGACCAAATCCAAAAATTCCTGCAGCGTCTGAAAGTAGAAACTCGCCCGATTACAATGGTATGTGTATATTTCCCCTAGGCCATCCTGGTTACGCGATTGGAGCAGCAGAAGTGCGAAAAATTTGTTGTCATGTCAACCATTTCTTAGTTTCAAAGCCCCATATCTCGCGAACGGATTGACCTAACCCTAAAATTCCTATTGCATCTGAAAGTGGAAACTCGCCCGAATACAACGGTATGTGTATTTTTTCCCTAGGCCAATCTGGTTAAGCGATTGGAGCAGCAGAAGTGCGAAAAATTTGTTGCCTTCTCAAACATTTCTTAGCTTCAAACTCCCATATCTCGCGAACGGATTGACCAAACGCAATAATTCCTGCTGCGTCTGAAAGTAGAAACTCGCCCGATTACAACGGTATGTGCATTTTTCCCCTACGCCATTCTGGTTAAGCGTCTGGGGCAGCAGATGTGCGAAAAATTTGTTATCTTGTCAACCATTTCTTAGCATCAAAGTTCGATATCTCGCGAACGGATTGACCAAACCCAAAAATTCCTGCTGCGTCTGAAAGTAGAAACCCGCCCGAATACAGCGGGATGTGTATATTTCCCCTAGGCCATCCTGGTTAAGCGATTGGAGCAGCAGAAGTGCGAAAAATTTGTTGTCTTGTCAACCATTTCTTAGCTTCAAAGTCCCATATCTCGCGAACGGATTGACCAAACCCAAAAATTCCTGCTGCGTCTGAAAGTAGAAACTCGTCCGGTTACAACGGTATGTGTATTTTTTCCCTAGGCCATTCTGGTTAAGCGTTTGGAGCAGCAGAAGTGCAAAGAATTTGTCGCCTTCTCAACCATTTCTTACCTTCAATCTCCCATATCTCGCGAACGGATTGACCTAACCCAAAAATTCCAATTGCGTCTGAAAGTAGAAACTCGTCCAGTTACAACGGTATCTGTATTTTTTCCCTAGGCCATTCTGGTTAAGCGACTGGAGCAGCAGAAGTGCAAAGAATTTGTTGTCTTGTCAACCATGTCTTAGCTTCAAACTCCCATATCTCGCGAACGGATTGACCTAACCCAAAAATTCCTATTTCATCTGAAAGTAGAAAATCGCCCGATTACAACGGTATGTGTATTTTTTCCCTAGGCCATTCTGGTCAAGCGTTTGGAGCGGCAGAAGTGCGAAAAATTTGTTGTCTTCTCAACCATTCTTAGCTTCAAACTCCCACATCTCGCGAACGGATTGACCTAACCCAAAAAGTCCTGCTGCGTCTGAAAGTAGAAACTAGCCTGATTGCAACGGTATGTGTATTTTTTCCCTAGGCCATTCTGGTTAAGCGACTGGAGCTGCAGAAGTGCGAAAAATTTGTTGTTTTCTCAACCATTCTTAGCTTCAAACTCCCATATCTCGCGACGGATTGACCTAACACAAAAATTCCTGCTGCGTCTGAAAGTAGAAACTCTCCCGGTTACAACAGTATGTGTATTTTTACCCTAGACAATTCTGATTAAGCGTTTGGAGCAGCAGAATTGCGAAAAATTTGTTGTCTTCGCAACCATTTCTTAGCTTCAAAGTCCGATATCTCGCGAACGGATTGACCAAACCAAAAAATTCCTGCAGCGTCTGAAAGTAGAATCTCGCCCGATTACAACGGTATGTGTATTGTTTCCCCAGGCCATTCTGGTTAAGCGTTTGGAGCAGCAGAAGTGCGAAAAATTTGTCGCCTTCTCAACAATTTCTTACATTCAATCTCCCATATCTCGCGAACGGATTGACCTAACCCAGAAATTTCTATTGCATCTGAAAGTAGAAACTCGCCCGATTACAACGGTATGTGTATTTCTTCCTAGGCCATTCTGGTTAAGCGTTCGGAGCAGCACAAGTGCGAAAAATTTGTTGTCTTGTCAGCCATTTCTTAGCTTCAAAGTCCCATATCTCGCGAACGGATTGACCAAATCCAAAAATTCCTGCAGCGTCTGAAAGTAGAAACTCGCCCGTTTACAACGGTATGTGTATTTTTCCCCTAGGCAATTCTGGTTAAGCGACTGGAGCAGCAGAAGTGCTAAAAATTTGTTGTTTTGTCATCCATTTCTTAGCTTCAAAGTCCCATTTCTCGCGACGGATTGACCAAACCCAGAAATTCCTGCTGTGTCTGAAAGTAGATACTCGCCCGATTACAACGGTATGTGTATTTTTTCCCTAGGCCATTCTGGTTAAGCGTTTGGAGCAGCAGAAGTGCAAAGAATTTGTTGTCTTGTCAACCATGTCTTAGCTTCAAACTCCCATATCTCGCGAACGGATTGACCTAACCCAAAAATTCCTATTTCATCTGAAAGTAGAAACTCGCCCGATTACAACGGTATGTGTATTTTTTGCCTAGGCCATTCTGGTTAAGCGTTTGGAGCGGCAGAAGTGCGAAAAATTTGTTGTCTTCTCAACCATTTCTTAGCTTCAAACTCCCATATCTCGCAAACGGATTGGCCAAACCAAAAATTCCTGCAGCGTCTGAAAGTAGAAACACGCCCGATTACAACGGTATGTGTATTGTTCCCCTAGGCCATTCCGGTTAAGCGACTGGAGCAGCAGAAGTGCAAAAAAATTTGTTGTCTTGCCAACCATTTCTTTGCTTCAAAGTCCCATATCTCGCGAACGGATTGACCAAACCCAAAAATTCCTATTGCATCTGAATGTAGAAACTCGCCCGATTACAACGGTATGTGTATTTTTTCCCTAGGCCATTCTGGTTAAGCGACTAGAGCAGCAGAAGTGCCAAAAATTTGATGTCTTGTCAACCATTTCTTAGCTTCAAAGTCCCATATCTCGCGACGGATTGACCTAACCCAAAAATTCCTGTTGCATCTGAAAGTAGAAACTCGCACGATTACAACGGTAGTTGTATTTTTTTCCCAAGGACATTCTGGTTAAGCGATTGGAGCAGCAGAAGTGCGAAAAATTTGTTGTCTTCGCAACCATTTCTTAGCTTCAAAGTCCGATATCCCGCGAACGGATTGACCAAACCAAAAAATTCCTGCAGCGTCTGAAAGTAGAAACTCGCCCGATTACAACGGTATGTGTATTTTTTCCCCAGGCCATTCTGGTTAAGCGTTTGGAGCAGCAGAAGTGCGAAAAATTTGTCGCCTTCTCAACCATTTCTTACCTTCAATCTCCCATATCTCGCGAACGGATTGACCTAACCCAAAAATTCCAATTGCATCTGAAAGTAGAAACTCGCACGATTACAACGGTATGTGTATTTCTTCCCTAGGCCATTCTGGTTAAGCGTTTGGAGCAGCAGAAGTGCGAAAAATTTGTTGGCTTCTCAACCGTTTCTTAGCTTTAAACTCCCATATCTCGCGAACGGATTGACCTAACCCAAAAATTCCTATTGCATCTGACAGTAGAAACTCGCCCTATTACAACGGTATGTGTATTTTTCCCCTAGGCCATTCTGGTTTAGCGTTTCGAGCAGCAGAAGTGCGAAAAATTTGTTGACTGCTCAACTATTTCTTAGCTTCAAACTCCCATGTCTCGCTAACGGACTGAACAAACACAAAAATTCCTGCTGCGTCTGAAAGTAGAAACTCTCCCGATTACAACAGTATGTGTATTTTTACCCTAGACAATTCTGATTAAGCGTTTGGAGCAGCAGAATTGCGAAAAATTTGTTGTCTTCGCAACCATTTCTTAGCTTCAAAGTCCGATATCTCGCGAACGGATTGACCAAACCAAAAAATTCCTGCAGCGTCTGAAAGTAGAATCTCGCCCGATTACAACGGTATGTGTATTGTTTCCCCAGGCCATTCTGGTTAAGCGTTTGGAGCAGCAGAAGTGCGAAAAATTTGTCGCCTTCTCAACAATTTCTTACATTCAATCTCCCATATCTCGCGAACGGATTGACCTAACCCAGAAATTTCTATTGCATCTGAAAGTAGAAACTCGCACGATTACAACGGTATGTGTATTTCTTCCCTAGGCCATTCTGGTTAAGCGTTTGGAGCAGCAGAATTGCGAAAAATTTGTTACCTTCTCACCCATTTCTAAGCTTCAAACTCCCATATCTCGCGAACGGATTGACCTAACCCAAAAATTCCTATTGCATCTGAAAGTAGAAACTCGCCCGATTACAACGGTATGTGTATTTCTTCCCTAGGCCATTCTGGTTAAGCGTTCGGAGCAGCACAAGTGCGAAAAATTTGTTGTCTTGTCAGCCATTTCTTAGCTTCAAAGTCCCATATCTCGCGAACGGATTGACCAAATCCAAAAATTCCTGCAGCGTCTGAAAGTAGAAACTCGCCCGATTACAACGGTATGTGTATTTCTTCCCTAGGCCATTCTGGTTAAGCGTTCGGAGCAGCACAAGTGCGAAAAATTTGTTGTCTTGTCAGCCATTTCTTAGCTTCAAAGTCCCATATCTCGCGAACGGATTGACCAAATCCAAAAATTCCTGCAGCGTCTGAAAGTAGAAACTCGCCCGTTTACAACGGTATGTGTATTTTTCCCCTAGGCAATTCTGGTTAAGCGACTGGAGCAGCAGAAGTGCTAAAAATTTGTTGTTTTGTCATCCATTTCTTAGCTTCAAAGTCCCATTTCTCGCGACGGATTGACCAAACCCAGAAATTCCTGCTGCGTCTGAAAGTAGATACTCGCCCGATTACAACGGTATGTGTATTTTTTCCCTAGGCCATTCTGGTTAAGCGTTTGGAGCAGCAGAAGTGCAAAGAATTTGTTGTCTTGTCAACCATGTCTTAGCTTCAAACTCCCATATCTCGCGAACGGATTGACCTAACCCAAAAATTCCTATTTCATCTGAAAGTAGAAACTCGCCCGATTACAACGGTATGTGTATTTTTTGCCTAGGCCATTCTGGTTAAGCGTTTGGAGCGGCAGAAGTGCGAAAAATTTGTTGTCTTCTCAACCATTCTTAGCTTCAAACTCCCACATCTCGCGAACGGATTGACCTAACCCAAAAAGTCCTGCTGCGTCTGAAAGTAGAAACTAGCCTGATTGCAACGGTATGTGTATTTTTTCTCTAGGCCATTCTGGTTAAGCGACTGGAGCAGCAGAAGTGCGAAAAATTTGTCGCCTTCTCAACCATTTCTTACCTTCAATCTCCCATATCTCGCGAACGGATTGACCTAACCCAAAAATTCCAATTGCGTCTGAAAGTAGAAACTCGTCCAGTTACAACGGTAGCTGTATTTTTTCCGTAGGCCATTCTGGTTAAGCGACTGGAGCAGCAGAAGTGCAAAGAATTTGTTGTCTTGTCAACCATGTCTTAGCTTCAAACTCCCATATCTCGCGAACGGATTGACCTAACCCAAAAATTCCTATTTCATCTGAAAGTAGAAAATCGCCCGATTACAACGGTATGTGTATTTTTTCCCTAGGCCATTCTGGTCAAACGTTTGGAGCGGCAGAAGTGCGAAAAATTTGTTGTCTTCTCAACCATTCTTAGCTTCAAACACCCACATCTCGCGAACGGATTGACCTAACCCAAAAAGTCCTGCTGCGTCTGAAAGTAGAAACTAGCCTGATTGCAACGGTATGTGTATTTTTTCCCTAGGCCATTCTGGTTAAGCGACTGGAGCTGCAGAAGTGCGAAAAATTTGTTGTTTTCTCAACCATTCTTAGCTTCAAACTCCCATATCTCGCGACGGATTGACCTAACCCAAAAATTCCTGTTGCATCTGAAAGTAGAAACTCGCACGATTACAACGGTAGTTGTATTTATTTCCCAAGGACATTCTGGTTAAGCGATTGGAGCAGCAGAAGTGCGAAAAATTTGTTGTCTTCGCAACCATTTCTTAGCTTCAAAGTCCGATATCCCGCGAACGGATTGACCAAACCAAAAAATTCCTGCAGCGTCTGAAAGTAGAAACTCGCCCGATTACAACGGTATGTGTATTTCTTCCCTAGGCCATTCTGGTTAAGCGTTTGGAGCAGCAGAAGTGCGAAAAATTTGTTGTCTTCGCAACCATCTCTTAGCTTCAATGTCCGATATCTCGCGAACGGATTGACCAAACCAAAAAATTCCTGCAGCGTCTGAAAGTAGAATCTCGCCCGATTACAACGGTATGTGTATTGTTTCCCCAGGCTATTCTGGTTAAGCGTTTGGAGCAGCAGAATTGCGAAAAATTTGTCGCCTTCTCAACAATTTCTTACATTCAATCTCCCATATCTCGCGAACGGATTGACCTAACCCAGAAATTCCTATTGCATCTGAAAGTAGAAACTCGCACGATTACAACGGTATGTGTATTTCTTCCCTAGGCCATTCTGGTTAAGCGTTTGGAGCAGCAGAATTGCTAAAAATTTGTTACTTTCTCACCCGTTTCTTAGCTTCAAACTCCCATATCTCGCGAACGGATTGACCAAACCCAAAAATTCCTATTGCATCTGAAAGTAGAAACTCGCCCGATTTCAACCGTATGTGTATTTTTTCCCTAGGCCATACTGGTTAAGCAACTGGAGCAGCAGAAGTGCGAAAAATTTGTTGTCTTGTCAACCATTTCTTAGCTTCAAAGTCCCATATCTCGCAAACGGATTGACCAAACCCAAAAATTCCTGCTGTGTCTGAAAGTAGATACTCGCCCGATTACAACGGTATGTGTGTTTTTTCCCTAGCCCGTTGTGTTTAAGCGTTTGGAGCAGCTGAAGTGCGATACATTTGTTACATTCTCAACCATTTCTTAGCTTCAAACTCCCATATCTCGCGAACGGATTGACCTAACCCAAAAGTTCCTATTGCGTCTGAAGGTAGAAACTCGCCCGATTACAACGGTATGTGTATTTTTTCCGTAGGCCATTCTGGTTAAGCGATTGGAGCAGCAGAAGTGCGAAAAATTTGTTATCTTGTCAACCATTTATTAGCTTCAAAGTCCGATATCTCGCGAACGGATTGACCAAACCCAAAAATTCCTGCAGCGTCTGAAAGTAGAAACACGCCCGATTACAACGGTATGTGTATTTTTTCCCCAGGCCATTCTGGTTAAGCGTTTGGAGCAGCAGAATTGCGAAAAATTTGTCGCCTTCTCAACCATTTCTTAGCTTCAAACTCCCATATCTCGAGAACGGATTGACCTAACCCAAAAATTCCTATTGCATCTGTAAGTAGAAACTCGCCCGATTGCAACGGTATGTGTATTTTTTCCCTAGGCCATTCTAGTTAAGCCACTGGAGCAGCAGAATTGCAAAAAATTTGTTGTCTTTTCAACCATTTCTTAGCTTCAGAGTCCCATATCTCGCGAACGGATTGACCTAACCCAAAAGTTCCTATTGCGTCTGAAAGTAGAAACTTGTCCGATTACAACGGTATGTGTATTTTTTCCCTATGCCATTCTGGTTAGGCGTTTGGAGCAGCAGAAGTGCGAAAAATTTGTTACCTTCTCACCCATTTCTTAGCTTCAAACTCCCATATCTCGCGAACGGATTGACCAAACCCAAAAATTCCTGCTGTGTCTGAAAGTAGATACTCGCCCGATTACAACGGTATGTGTATTTTTCCCCTAGGCCATACTGGTTAAGCGACTGGAGCAGCAGAAGTGCTAAAAATTTGTTGTCTTGTCATCCATTTCTTAGCTTCAAACTCCCATATCTCGCGAACGGATTGACCAAACCCAAAAATTCCTATTGCACCTGAAAGTAGAAACTCGCCCGATTTCAACCGTATGTGTATTTTTTCCCTAGGCCATTCTGGTTAAGCGACTGGAGCAGCAGAAGTGGGAAAAATTTGTTGTCTTGTCAACCATTTCTTAGCTTCAAAGTCCCACATCTCGCGAACGGATTGACCTAACCCAAAAGTTCCTATTGCGTCTGAAAATAGAAACTCGCCCGATTACAACGGAATGCGTATTTCTTCCCTAGGCCATTCTGGTTAAGCGTTTGGAGCAGCAGAAGTGCGAAAAATTTGCTGTCTTGTCAACCATTTCTTAGCTTCAAAGTCCCATATCTCGCGAACGGATTGACCAAACCCAAAAATTCCTGCTGCGTCTGAAAGTAGATACTCGCCCGATTACAACCGTATGTGTATTTTTTCCCTAGGCCCTTCTGGTTAAGCAACTGGAGCAGCAGAAGTGCGAAAAATTTGTTGTCTTGTCAACCATTTCTTAGCTTCAAAGTCCCATATCTCGCGAACGGATTGACCTAACCCAAAAGTTCCTATTGCGTCTGAAAGTAGAAACTCGCCCGATTACAACGGTATGTGTATTTCGTCCCTAGGCCATTCTGGTTAAGCGTTTGGAGCAGCAGAAGTGCGAAAAATTTGTTACCTTCTCAACCATTTCTTAGCTTCAAACTCCCATATCTCGCGAACGGATTGACTTAACCCAAAAATTCCTATTGCATCTGAAAGTAGAAACTCGCCCGATTAGAACGGTATGTGTATTTTTTCCCTAGGCCATTCTGGTTATGCGTTTGGAGCAGCAGAATTGCGAAAAATTTTTTGTCTTCTCAACCATTTCTTACCTTCAAACTCCCCTATCTCGCGAACGGATGGACCTAACCCAAAAAGTCCCGCTGCGTCTGAATGTAGAGAGTAGCCCGATTGCAACGGTATGTGTATTTTTCCCCTAGGCCGTTCTGGTTAAGCGACTGGAGCAGCAGAAGTGCTAAAAATTTGTTGTCTTGACAACCATTTCTTAGCTTCAAAGTCCCATTTCTCGCGACGGATTGACCAAACCCAAATATTCCTGCTGTGTCTGAAAGTAGAAACTCGCCCGATTACAACGGTATGTGTGTTTTTTCCGTAGGCCATTCTGGTTAAGCGATTGGAGCAGCAGAAGTGCGAAAAATTTGTTATCTTGTCAACCATTTCTTAGCTTCAAAGTCCGATATCTCGCGAACGGATTGACCAAACCCAAAAATTCCTGCAGCGTCTGAAAGTAGAAACTCGCCCGATTACAACGGTATGTGTATTTTTTCCCCAGGCCATTCTGGTTAAGCGTTTGGAGCAGCAGAAGTGCGAAAAATTTGTCGCCTTCTCAACCATTTCTTAGCTTCAAACTCCCATAACTCGCGATCGGATTGACATAAGCCAAAAATTCCTATTGCATCTGAAAGTAGAAACTCGCACGAATACAACGGTATGTGTATTTCTTCCCTAGGCCATTCTGGTTAAGCGACTGGAGCAGCAGAAGTGCGAAAAATTTGTTGTCTTGTCTACCATTTCTTAGCTTCAAAGTCCCATATCTCGCGACGGATTGACCTAACCCAAAAATTCCTGTTGCATCTGAAAGTAGAAACTCGCACGATTACAACGGTATGTGTATTTCTGCCCTAGGCCATTCTGGTTAAGCGTTTGGAGCAGCAGAAGTGCGAAAAATTTGATGTCTTCTCAACCATTCTTAGCTTCAATCTCCCATATCTCGCGAACGGATTGACCTAACCCAAAAAGTCCTGCTGCGTCTGAAAGTAGAAACTCGCCCGCATACAACGGTATGTGTATTTTTTCCCTAGGCCATTCTGGTTAAGCGTTTGGAGCAGCAGAAGTGCGACACATTTGTTGTCTCCTCAATCATTTCTTAGCTTCAAACTCCCATATCTCGGAAACGAATTGACCTAGCCCAAAAACTCCTGCTGCGTCTGAAAGTAGAAGGTAGCCCGATTACAATGGTATGTGTATTTTTTCCCTAGGCCATTCTGGTTAAGCGTTTGGAGTGGCAGAAATGCGAAAAATTTGTTGTCTTCTCAACCATTCTTAGCTTCAAACTCCCACATCTCGCGAACGGATTGACTTAACCCAAAAAGGCCTACTGCTTCTGAAAGTAGAAACTAGCCTGATTGCAACGGTATGTGTATTTTTTCCCTAGGCCATTCTGGTTAAGCGACTGGAGCAGCAGAAGTGCGAAACATTTGTTGTCTTCTCAACCATTTCGTAGCTTCAAACTCCCATATCTCGCAAACGGATTGACCTAGCCCAAAAAGTCCAGCTGCGTCTGAAAGTAGAAAGTAGCCCGATTGCAACGGTATGTGTATTTTTCCCCTAGGCCATTCTGGTTAAGCGATTGGAGCAGCAGAAGTGCTAAAAATTTGTTGTCTTGTCAACCATTTCTTAGTTCCAAAGTCCCATATCTGGCAAACGGTTGACCTAACCCAAAAAGTCCTGCTGCGTCTGAAAGAAGAAGGTAGCCCGATTGCAACGGTATGCGTATTTCTTCCCTAGGCCATTCTGGTTAAGCGTTTGGAGCAGCAGAAGTTGCGAAACATTTGTTGTCTTCTCAACCATTTCTTAGCTTCAAAGTCCCATATCTCGCGACGGATTGACCTAACCCAAAAATTCTTGTTGCATCTGAAAGTAGAATTTCGCACGATTACAACGGTATGTGTATTTCTTCCCTAGGCCATTCTGGTTAAGCGTTTGGAGCAGCAGAAGTGTGAAAAATTTGTTACCTTCTCAACCATTTCTTAGATTCAAACTCCCATATCTCGCGAACGGATTGACCTAACCCAAAAGTTCCTATTGCGTCTGAAAGTAGAAACTCGCCCGATTACAACTGTATGTGTGTTTTTTCCCTAGGCCATTGTGGTTAAGCGTTTGGAGCCACAGAAGTGCGAAACATTTGTTACATTCTCAACCATTTCTTAGCTTCAAAGTCCCATCTCTCGCGACGGATTGACCTAACCCAACAATTCCTGTTGCATCTGAAAGCAGAAACTCGCACGATTACAACGGTATGTGTATTTCTTCCCTAGGCCATTCTGGTTAAGCGTTTGGAGCAGCAGAAGTGTGAAAAATTTGTTGTCTTCTCAACCATTCTTAGCTTCAAACTTCCACATCTCGCGAACGGATTGACCTAACCCAAAAAGTCCTGCTGCGTCTGAAAGTAGAAACTAGCCTGATTGCAACGGTATGTGTATTTTTTCCCTAGGCCATTCTGGTTAAGCGACTGGAGCTGCAGAAGTGCGAAAAATTTGTTGTTTTCTCAACCATTCTTAGCTTCAAACTCCCATATCTCGCGACGGATTGACCTAACCCAAAAATTCCTGTTGCATCTGAAAGTAGAAACTCGCACGATTACAACGGTAGTTGTATTTATTTCCCAAGGACATTCTGGTTAAGCGATTGGAGCAGCAGAAGTGCGAAAAATTTGTTGTCTTCGCAACCATTTCTTAGCTTCAAAGTCCGATATCCCGCGAACGGATTGACCAAACCAAAAAATTCCTGCAGCGTCTGAAAGTAGAAACTCGCCCGATTACAACGGTATGTGTATTTCTTCCCTAGGCCATTCTGGTTAAGCGTTTGGAGCAGCAGAAGTGCGAAAAATTTGTTGTCTTCGCAACCATCTCTTAGCTTCAATGTCCGATATCTCGCGAACGGATTGACCAAACCAAAAAATTCCTGCAGCGTCTGAAAGTAGAATCTCGCCCGATTACAACGGTATGTGTATTGTTTCCCCAGGCTATTCTGGTTAAGCGTTTGGAGCAGCAGAATTGCGAAAAATTTGTCGCCTTCTCAACAATTTCTTACATTCAATCTCCCATATCTCGCGAACGGATTGACCTAACCCAGAAATTCCTATTGCATCTGAAAGTAGAAACTCGCACGATTACAACGGTATGTGTATTTCTTCCCTAGGCCATTCTGGTTAAGCGTTTGGAGCAGCAGAATTGCGAAAAATTTGTTACTTTCTCACCCATTTCTTAGCTTCAAACTCCCATATCTCGCGAACGGATTGACCAAACCCAAAAATTCCTATTGCATCTGAAAGTAGAAACTCGCCCGATTTCAACCGTATGTGTATTTTTTCCCTAGGCCATACTGGTTAAGCAACTGGAGCAGCAGAAGTGCGAAAAATTTGTTGTCTTGTCAACCATTTCTTAGCTTCAAAGTCCCATATCTCGCAAACGGATTGACCAAACCCAAAAATTCCTGCTGTGTCTGAAAGTAGATACTCGCCCGATTACAACGGTATGTGTGTTTTTTCCCTAGCCCGTTGTGTTTAAGCGTTTGGAGCAGCTGAAGTGCGATACATTTGTTACATTCTCAACCATTTCTTAGCTTCAAACTCCCATATCTCGCGAACGGATTGACCTAACCCAAAAGTTCCTATTGCGTCTGAAGGTAGAAACTCGCCCGATTACAACGGTATGTGTATTTTTTCCGTAGGCCATTCTGGTTAAGCGATAGGAGCAGCAGAAGTGCGAAAAATTTGTTATCTTGTCAACCATTTATTAGCTTCAAAGTCCGATATCTCGCGAACGGATTGACCTAACCCAAAAGTTCCTATTGCGTCTGAAAGTAGAAACTTGTCCGATTACAACGGTATGTGTATTTTTTCCCTATGCCATTCTGGTTAGGCGTTTGGAGCAGCAGAAGTGCGAAAAATTTGTTACCTTCTCACCCATTTCTTAGCTTCAAACTCCCATATCTCGCGAACGGATTGACCAAACCCAAAAATTCCTGCTGTGACTGAAAGTAGATACTCGCCCGATTACAACGGTATGTGTATTTTTCCCCTAGGCCATACTGGTTAAGCGACTGGAGCAGCAGAAGTGCTAAAAATTTGTTGTCTTGTCATCCATTTCTTAGCTTCAAACTCCCATATCTCGCGAACGGATTGACCAAACCCAAAAATTCCTATTGCACCTGAAAGTAGAAACTCGCCCGATTTCAACCGTATGTGTATTTTTTCCCTAGGCCATTCTGGTTAAGCGACTGGAGCAGCAGAATTGGGAAAAATTTGTTGTCTTGTCAACCATTTCTTAGCTTCAAAGTCCCACATCTCGCGAACGGATTGACCTAACCCAAAAGTTCCTATTGCGTCTGAAAATAGAAACTCGCCCGATTACAACGGAATGCGTATTTCTTCCCTAGGCCATTCTGGTTAAGCGTTTGGAGCAGCAGAAGTGCGAAAAATTTGCTGTCTTGTCAACCATTTCTTAGCTTCAAAGTCCCATATCTCGCGAACGGATTGACCAAACCCAAAAATTCCTGCTGCGTCTGAAAGTAGATACTCGCCCGATTACAACCGTATGTGTATTTTTTCCCTAGGCCCTTCTGGTTAAGCAACTGGAGCAGCAGAAGTGCGAAAAATTTGTTGTCTTGTCAACCATTTCTTAGCTTCAAAGTCCCATATCTCGCGAACGGATTGACCTAACCCAAAAGTTCCTATTGCGTCTGAAAGTAGAAACTCGCCCGATTACAACGGTATGTGTATTTCGTCCCTAGGCAATTCTGGTTAAGCGTTTGGAGCAGCAGAAGTGCGAAAAATTTGTTACCTTCTCAACCATTTCTTAGCTTCAAACTCCCATATCTCGCGAACGGATTGACTTAACCCAAAAATTCCTATTGCATCTGAAAGTAGAAACTCGCCCGATTAGAACGGTATGTGTATTTTTTCCCTAGGCCATTCTGGTTAAGCGTTTGGAGCAGCAGAATTGCGAAAAATTTTTTGTCTTCTCAACCATTTCTTACCTTCAAACTCCCCTATCTCGCGAACGGATGGACCTAACCCAAAAAGTCCCGCTGCGTCTGAATGTAGAGAGTAGCCCGATTGCAACGGTATGTGTATTTTTCCCCTAGGCCGTTCTGGTTAAGCGACTGGAGCAGCAGAAGTGCTAAAAATTTGTTGTCTTGACAACCATTTCTTAGCTTCAAAGTCCCATTTCTCGCGACGGATTGACCAAACCCAAATATTCCTGCTGTGTCTGAAAGTAGAAACTCGCCCGATTACAACGGTATGTGTATTTTTTCCGTAGGCCATTCTGGTTAAGCGATTGGAGCAGCAGAAGTGCGAAAAATTTGTTATCTTGTCAACCATTTCTTAGCTTCAAAGTCCGATATCTCGCGAACGGATTGACCAAACCCAAAAATTCCTGCAGCGTCTGAAAGTAGAAACTCGCCCGATTACAACGGTATGTGTATTTTTTCCCCAGGCCATTCTGGTTAAGCGTTTGGAGCAGCAGAAGTGCGAAAAATTTGTCGCCTTCTCAACCATTTCTTAGCTTCAAACTCCCATAACTCGCGATCGGATTGACATAAGCCAAAAATTCCTATTGCATCTGAAAGTAGAAACTCGCACGAATACAACGGTATGTGTATTTCTTCCCTAGGCCATTCTGGTTAAGCGACTGGAGCAGCAGAAGTGCGAAAAATTTGTTGTCTTGTCTACCATTTCTTAGCTTCAAAGTCCCATATCTCGCGACGGATTGACCTAACCCAAAAATTCCTGTTGCATCTGAAAGTAGAAACTCGCACGATTACAACGGTATGTGTATTTCTGCCCTAGGCCATTCTGGTTAAGCGTTTGGAGCAGCAGAAGTGCGAAAAATTTGATGTCTTCTCAACCATTCTTAGCTTCAATCTCCCATATCTCGCGAACGGATTGACCTAACCCAAAAAGTCCTGCTGCGTCTGAAAGTAGAAACTCGCCCGCATACAACGGTATGTGTATTTTTTGCCTAGGCCATTCTGGTTAAGCGTTTGGAGCAGCAGAAGTGCGACACATTTGTTGTCTCCTCAATCATTTCTTAGCTTCAAACTCCCATATCTCGGAAACGAATTGACCTAGCCCAAAAACTCCTGCTGCGTCTGAAAGTAGAAGGTAGCCCGATTACAATGGTATGTGTATTTTTTCCCTAGGCCATTCTGGTTAAGCGTTTGGAGTGGCAGAAATGCGAAAAATTTGTTGTCTTCTCAACCATTCTTAGCTTCAAACTCCCACATCTCGCGAACGGATTGACTTAACCCAAAAAGGCCTACTGCTTCTGAAAGTAGAAACTAGCCTGATTGCAACGGTATGTGTATTTTTTCCCTAGGCCATTCTGGTTAAGCGACTGGAGCAGCAGAAGTGCGAAACATTTGTTGTCTTCTCAACCATTTCGTAGCTTCAAACTCCCATATCTCGCAAACGGATTGACCTAGCCCAAAAAGTCCAGCTGCGTCTGAAAGTAGAAAGTAGCCCGATTGCAACGGTATGTGTATTTTTCCCCTAGGCCATTCTGGTTAAGCGATTGGAGCAGCAGAAGTGCTAAAAATTTGTTGTCTTGTCAACCATTTCTTAGTTCCAAAGTCCCATATCTGGCAAACGGTTGACCTAACCCAAAAAGTCCTGCTGCGTCTGAAAGAAGAAGGTAGCCCGATTGCAACGGTATGCGTATTTCTTCCCTAGGCCATTCTGGTTAAGCGTTTGGAGCAGCAGAAGTTGCGAAACATTTGTTGTCTTCTCAACCATTTCTTAGCTTCAAAGTCCCATATCTCGCGACGGATTGACATAACCCAAAAATTCTTGTTGCATCTGAAAGTAGAATTTCGCACGATTACAACGGTATGTGTATTTCTTCCCTAGGCCATTCTGGTTAAGCGTTTGGAGCAGCAGAAGTGTGAAAAATTTGTTACCTTCTCAACCATTTCTTAGATTCAAACTCCCATATCTCGCGAACGGATTGACCTAACCCAAAAGTTCCTATTGCGTCTGAAAGTAGAAACTCGCCCGATTACAACTGTATGTGTGTTTTTTCCCTAGGCCATTGTGGTTAAGCGTTTGGAGCCACAGAAGTGCGAAACATTTGTTACATTCTCAACCATTTCTTAGCTTCAAAGTCCCATCTCTCGCGACGGATTGACCTAACCCAACAATTCCTGTTGCATCTGAAAGCAGAAACTCGCACGATTACAACGGTATGTGTATTTCTTCCCTAGGCCATTCTGGTTAAGCGTTTGGAGCAGCAGAAGTGTGAAAAATTTGTTGCCTTCTCATCCATTTCCTGGCTTCAAACTCCCATATCTCGCGAACAGGTTGACCAAACCCTAAAATTCCTTTTGCATCTGAAAGTAGAAACTCGCCCGATTACAACGGTTTGTGTATTTTTCCCCTAGGCCGTTCTGGTTAAGCGTTTGGAGCAGCAGAATTGCGAAAAATTTGTCGCCTTCTCAACCATTTCTTAGCTTCAAACTCCCATATCTCGAGAACGGATTGACCTAACCTAAAAATTCCTATTGCATCTGAAAGTAGAAACTCGCCCGATTACAACGGTATGTGTATTTTTTCCCTAGGCCATTCTAGTTAAGCCACTGGAGCAGCAGAATTGCAAAAAATTTGTTGTCTTGTCAACCATTTCTTAGCTTCAAAGTCCCATATCTCGCGAACGGATTGACCTAACCCAAAAAGGCCTACTGCTTCTGAAAGTAGAAACTAGCCTGATTGCAACGGTATGTGTATTTTTTCCCTAGGCCATTCTGGTTAAGCGACTGGAGCAGCAGAAGTGCGAAACATTTGTTGTCTTCTCAACCATTTCGTAGCTTCAAACTCCCATATCTCGCAAACGGATTGACCTAGCACAAAAAGTCCTGCTGCGTCTGAAAGTAGAAAGTAGCCCGATTGCAACGGTATGTGTTTTTTTCCCCTAGGTCATTCTGGTTAAGCGATTGGGGCAGCAGAAGTGCTAAAAATTTGTTGTCTTGTCAACCATTTCTTAGTTCCAAAGTCCCATATCTGGCAAACGGATTGACCTAACCCAAAAAGTCCTGCTGCGTCTGAAAGAAGAAGGTAGCCCGGTTGCAACGGTATGCGTATTTCTTCCCTAGGCCATTCTGGTTAAGCGTTTGGAGCAGCAGAAGTGTGAAAAATTTGTTACCTTCTCAACCATTTCTTAGATTCAAACTCCCATATCTCGCGAACGGATTGACCTAACCCAAAAAGTCCTGCTGCGTCTGAAAGTAGAAACTCGTCCAGTTACAACGGTATCTGTATTTTTTCCCTAGGCCATTCTGGTTAAGCGACTGGAGCATCAGAAGTGCGAACAATTTGTTGTCTTGTCAACCATTTCTTAGCTTCAAAGTCCCGTATCTCGCGAAAGGATTGACCAAACCCAAAAATTCCTGCTGCGTCTGAAAATAGAAACTCGCCCGATTACAACGGTATGTGTATTTTTTCTCCTGGCCATTCTCGTTAAGCGTTTGGAGCAGCAGAAGTGCGAAAAATTTGTCGCCTTCTCAACCATTTCTTAGCTTCAAACTCCCATATCTCGCGAACGGATTGACCTAACCCAAAAATTCCTATTGCATCTGAAAGTAGAAACTCGCCCGATTACAACGGTAAGTGTATTTTCTCCCTAGGCCATTCTGGTTAAGCGTTTGGAGCAGCAGAAGTGCGAAAAATTTGTTACCTTCTCACCCATTTCTAACCTTCAAACTCCCATATCTCGCGAACGGATTGACATAACCCAAAAATTCCTATTGCATCTGAAAGTAGAAACTCGCCCGATTACAACGGTATGTGTGTTTTTTCCCTAGGCCATTCTGGTTAAGCGTTTGGAGCAGCAGAATTGCGAAAAATTTGTTGTCTTCTCAACCATTTCTTAGCTTCAAAGTCCCATATCTCGCGACGGATTGACCTAACCCAAAAATTCTTGTTGCATCTGAAAGTAGAATCTCGCACGATTACAACGGTATGTGTATTTCTTCCCTAGGCCATTCTGGTTAAGCGTTTGGAGCAGCAGAAGTGCGAAAAATTTGTTACCTTCTCACCCATTTCTAACCTTCAAACTCCCATATCTCGCGAACGGATTGACATAACCCAAAAATTCCTATTGCATCTGAAAGTAGAAACTCGCCCGATTACAACGGTATTTGTATTTTTTCCCTAGGCCATTCTGGTTAAGCGTTTGGAGCAGCAGAAGTGCGAACAATTTGTTTTCATCTCAAACATATCTTAGCTTCAAACTCCCATATGTCGCGAACGGATTGACCTAACCCAAAAAGCCCTGCAGCGTCTGAAAGTAGAAACTCACCCGATTACAACGGTATGTGTATTTTTTCCACAGGCCATTCTGGTTAAGCGTTTGGAGCAGCAGAAGTGCGAAAAATTTGTCGCCTTCTCAACCATTTCTTAGCTTCAAACTCCCATATCTCGAGAACGGATTGACCTAACACAAAAATTCCTATTGCATCTGAAAGTAGAAACTCGCCCGATTACAACGGTATGTGTATTTTTTCCCTAGGCCATTCTAGTTAAGCCACTGGAGCAGCAGAATTGCAAAAAATTTGTTGTCTTGTCAACCATTTCTTAGCTTCAAAGTCCCATATCTCGCGAACGGATTGACCTAACCCAAAAGTTCCTATTGCGTCTGAAAGTAGAAACTTGCCCGATTACAACGGTATGTGTATTTTTTCCCTATGCCATTCTGGTTAAGCGTTTGGAGCAGCAGAAATGCGAAAAATTTGTTACCTTCTCACCCATTTCTTAGCTTCAAACTCCCATATCTCGCGAACGGATTGACCTAACCCAAAAATTCCTATTGCATCTGAAAGTAGAAACTCGCCCGATTACAACGGTGTGTGTATTTCTTCCCTAGGCCACTCTGGTTAAGCGTTTGGAGCAGCAGAAGTGCGAAAAATTTGTTACCTTCTCACCCATTTCTAACTTTCAAACTCCCATATCTCGCGAACGGATTGACATAACCCAAAAATTCCTATTGCATCTGAAAGTAGAAACTCGCCCGATTACAACGGTATGTGTATTTTTTCCCTAGGCCATTCTGGTTAAGCGTTTGGAGCAGCAGAATTGCGAAAAATTTGTTGTCTTCTCAACCATTTCTTAGCTTCAAAGTCCCATATCTCGCGACGGATTGACCTAACCCAAAAATTCTTGTTGCATCTGAAAGTAGAATCTCGCACGATTACAACGGTATGTGTATTTCTTCCCTAGGCCATTCTGGTTAAGCGTTTGGAGCAGCAGAATTGTGAAAAATTTGTTACCTTCTTAACCATTTCTTAGATTCAAACTCCCATATCTCGCGAACGGATTGACCTAACCCAAAAGTTCCTATTGCGTCTGAAAGTAGAAACTCGCCCGATTACAACGGTATGTGTATTTTTTCCCTATGCCATTCTGGTTAAGCGTTTGGAGCAGCAGAAGTGCGAACAATTTGTTTTCATCTCAAACATATCTTAGCTTCAAACTCCCATATGTCGCGAACGGATTGACATAACCCAAAAATTCCTATTGCATCTGAAAGTAGAAACTCGCCCGATTACAACGGTATGTGTATTTTTTCCCTAGGCCATTCTAGTTAAGCCACTGGAGCAGCAGAATTGCAAAAAATTTGTTGTCTTGTCAACCATTTCTTAGCTTCAAAGTCCCATATCTCGCGAACGGATTGACCTAACCCAAAAGTTCCTATTGCGTCTGAAAGTAGAAACTTGTCCGATTACAACGGTATGTGTATTTTTTCCCTATGCCATTCTGGTTAGGCGTTTGGAGCAGCAGAAATGCGAAAAATTTGTTACCTTCTCACCCATTTCTTAGCTTCAAACACCCATATCTCGCGAACGGATTGACCTAACCCAAAAATTCCTCTTGCATCTGAAAGTAGAAACTCGCCCGATTACAACGGTATGTGTATTTTTTCCCTAGGCCATTCTGGTTAAGCGTTTGGAGCAGCAGAATTGCGAAAAATTTGTTGTCTTCTCAACCATTTCTTAGCTTCAAAGTCCCATATCTCGCGACGGATTGACCTAACCCAAAAATTCTTGTTGCATCTGAAAGTAGAATCTCGCACGATTACAACGGTATGTGTATTTCTTCCCTAGGCCATTCTGGTTAAGCGTTTGGAGCAGCAGAATTGTGAAAAATTTGTTACCTTCTTAACCATTTCTTAGATTCAAACTCCCATATCTCGCGAACGGATTGACCTAACCCAAAAGTTCCTATTGCGTCTGAAAGTAGAAACTCGCCCGATTACAACGGTATTTGTATTTTTTCCCTAGGCCATTCTGGTTAAGCGTTTGGAGCAGCAGAAGTGCGAACAATTTGTTTTCATCTCAAACATATCTTAGCTTCAAACTCCCATATGTCGCGAACGGATTGACCTAACCCAAAAAGCCCTGCAGCGTCTGAAAGTAGAAACTCACCCGATTACAACGGTATGTGTATTTTTTCCACAGGCCATTCTGGTTAAGCGTTTGGGGCAGCAGAAGTGCGAAAAATTTGTCGCCTTCTCAACCATTTCTTAGCTTCAAACTCCCATATCTCGAGAACGGATTGACCTAACCCAAAAATTCCTATTGCATCTGAAAGTAGAAACTCGCCCGATTACAACGGTATGTGTATTTTTTCCCTAGGCCATTCTAGTTAAGCCACTGGAGCAGCAGAATTGCGAAAAATTTGTTGTCTTCTCAACCATTTCTTAGCTTCAAAGTCCCATATCTCGCGACGGATTGACCTAACCCAAAAATTCTTGTTGCATCTGAAAGTAGAATCTCGCACGATTACAACGGTATGTGTATTTCTTCCCTAGGCCATTCTGGTTAAGCGTTCGGAGCAGCACAAGTGCGAAAAATTTGTTGCCTTCTCAACCATTTCTTGGCTTCAAACTCCCATATCTCGCGAACAGATTGACCTAACCCAAAAATTCCTGCTGCGTCTGAAAGTAGAAACTCGCCCGATTACAACGGTATGTGTATTGTTCCCCTAGGCCATTCCGGTTAAGCGACTGGAGCAGCAGAAGTGCGAAAAATTTGTTGCCTTCTCAACCATTTCTTGGCTTCAAACTCCCATATCTCGCGAACAGATTGACCTAACCCAAAAATTCCTGCTGCGTCTGAAAGTAGAAACTCGCCCCTTTACAACGGTATGTGTATTTTTCCCCTAGGCCATTCTGGTTAAGCGACTGGAGCAGCAAAAGTGCAAAAAATTTGTTGTCTTGTCAGCCATTTCTTAGCTTCAAAGTCCCATATCTCGCGAACGGATTGACCAAACCCAAAAATTCCTGCAGCGTCTGAAAGTAGAAACTCGCCCGATTACAACGGTATGTGTATTTTTCCCCTAGGCAATTCTGGTTAAGCGACTGGAGCAGCAGAAGTGCTAAAAATTTGTTGTCTTGTCATCCATTTCTTAGCTTCAAAGTCCCATTTCTCGCGACGGATTGACCAAACCCAAAAATTCCTGCTGTGTCTGAAAGTAGATACTCGCCCGATTACAACGGTATGTGTATTGTTCCCCTAGGCCATTCCGGTTAAGCGACTGGAGCAGCAAAAGTGCAAAAAATTTGTTGTCTTCTCAACCATTTCTTAGCTTCAAAGTCCCATATCTCGCGAACGGATTGACCTAACCCAAAAGTTCCTATTGCGTCTGAAAGTAGAAACGTGTCCGATTACAACGGTATGTGTATTTTTTCCCTAGGCCATTCTGGTTAGGCGTTTGGAGCAGCAGAAATGCGAAAAATTTGTTACCTTCTCACCCATTTCTTAGCTTCAAACTCCCATATCTCGCGAACGGATTGACCAAACCCAAAAATTCCTATTGCATCTGAAAGTAGAAACTCGCACAAATACAACGCTATGTGAATTTCTTCCCTAGGCCATTCTGGTTAAGCGACTGGAGCAGCAGAAGTGGGAAAAATTTGTTGTCTTGTCAACCATTTCTTAGCTTCAAAGTCCCACATCTCGCGAACGGATTGACCTAACTCAAAAGTTCCTATTGCGTCTGAAATAGAAACTCGCCCGATTACAACGGAATGCGTATTTCTTCCCTAGGCCATTCTGGTTAAGCGTTTGGAGCTGCAGAAGTGCGAAAAATTTGCTGTCTTGTCAACCATTTCTTAGCTTCAAAGTCCCATATCTCGCGAACGGATTGACCAAACCCAAAAATTCCTGCTGCGTCTGAGAGTAGATACTCGCCCGATTACAACCGTATGTGTATTTTTTCCCTAGGCCCTTCTGGTTAAGCAACTGGAGCAGCAGAAGTGCGAAAAATTTGTTGTCTTGTCAACCATTTCTTAGCTTCAAAGTCCCATAACTCGCGAACGGATTGACCTAACCCAAAAGTTCCTATTGCTTCTGAAAGTAGAAACTCGCCCGATTACAACGGTATGTGTATTTCGTCCCTAGGCCATTCTGGTTAAGCGTTTGGAGCAGCAGAAGTGCGAAAAATTTGTTACCTTCTCAACCATTTCTTAGCTTCAAACTCCCATATCTCGCGAACGGATTGAATTAACCCAAAAATTCCTATTGCATCTGAAAGTAGAAACTCGCCCGATTAGAACGGTATGTGTATTTTTTCCCTAGGCCATTCTGGTTAAGCGTTTGGAGCAGCAGAAGTGCGACACATTTGTTATCTTCTCAACCATTCTTAGCTTCAAACTCCCATATCTCGCGAACGGATTGACCTAACCCAAAAAGTCCTGCTGCGTCTGAAAGTAGAAACTCGTCCAGTTACAACGGTATCTGTATTTTTTCCCTAGGCCATTCTGGTTAAGCGACTGGAGCAGCAGAAGTGCAAAGAATTTGTTGTCTTGTCAACCATTTCTTAGCTTCAAAGTCCCATATCTCGCGAACGGATGGACCAAACCCAAAAATTCCTGCTGCGTCTGAAAGTAGAAACTCGCCCGATTACAACGGTATGTGTATTGTTTCTCCTGGCCATTCTCGTTAAGCGTTTGGAGCAGCAGAAGTGCGAAAAATTTGTTGTCTTGTCAACAATTTCTTAGCTTCAAACTCCCATTTCTCGCGACGGATTGACCAAACTCAAAAATTCCTGCTGCGTCTGAAGGTAGATACTCGCCCGATTACAACTGTATGTGTGTTTTTTCCCTAGGCCATTGTGGTTAAGCGTTTGGAGCCACAGAAGTGCGAAACATTTGTTACATTCTCAACCATTTCTTAGCTTCAAGCTGCCATATCTCGCGAACAGATTGACCAAACCCTAAAATTCCTCTTGCATCTGAAATTAGAAACTCGCCCGATTACAACGTTATGTGTATTTTTCCCCTAGGCCGTTCTGGTTAAGCGTTTGGAGCAGCAGAAGTGCGAAAAATTTGATGTCTTGTCAACCATTTCTTAGCTTCAAAGTCCCATATCTCGCGACGGATTGACCTAACCCAAAAATTCCTATTTCATCTGAAAGTAGAAACTCGCCCGATTACAACGGTATGTGTATTTTTTCCCTAGGCCATTCTGGTTCAGCGACTGGAGCAGCAGAAGTGCGAAAAATTTGTTGTTTTCTCAACCATTCTTAGCTTCAAACTCCCATATCTCGCGAACGGATTGACCTAACTCAAAAAGTCCTGCTGCATCTGATAGTAGAAACTCGCACGATTACAACGGTATGTGTATTTTTTCCCTAGGCCATTCTGGTTAAGCGACTGGAGCAGCAGAAGTGCGAAAAATTTGATGTCTTGTCAACCATTTCTTAGCTTCAAAGTCCCATATCTCGCGACGGATTGACCTAACCAAAAAATTCCTGTTGCATCTGAAAGTAGAAACTCGCACGATTACAACGGTATGTGTATTTCTTCCCTAGGCCCTTCTGGTTAAGCGTTTGGAGCAGCAGAAGTGCGAAAAATTTGTTACCTTCTCACCCATTTCTTAGCTTCAAACTCCCATATCTCGCGAACGGATTGACCAAACCCAAAAATTCCTATTGCATCTGAAAGTAGAAACTCGCACAAATACAACGCTATGTGAATTTCTTCCCTAGGCCATTCTGGTTAAGCGACTGGAGCAGCAGAAGTGGGAAAAATTTGTTGTCTTGTCAACCATTTCTTAGCTTCAAAGTCCCACATCTCGCGAACGGATTGACCTAACTCAAAAGTTCCTATTGCGTCTGAAATAGAAACTCGCCCGATTACAACGGAATGCGTATTTCTTCCCTAGGCCATTCTGGTTAAGCGTTTGGAGCTGCAGAAGTGCGAAAAATTTGCTGTCTTGTCAACCATTTCTTAGCTTCAAAGTCCCATATCTCGCGAACGGATTGACCAAACCCAAAAATTCCTGCTGCGTCTGAGAGTAGATACTCGCCCGATTACAACCGTATGTGTATTTTTTCCCTAGGCCATTCTGGTTAAGCGTTTGGAGCAGCAGAAGTGCGACACATTTGTTATCTTCTCAACCATTCTTAGCTTCAAACTCCCATATCTCGCGAACGGATTGACCTAACCCAAAAAGTCCTGCTGCGTCTGAAAGTAGAAACTCGTCCAGTTACAACGGTATCTGTATTTTTTCCCTAGGCCATTCTGGTTAAGCGACTGGAGCAGCAGAAGTGCGAACAATTTGTTGTCTTGTCAACCATTTCTTAGCTTCAAAGTCCCGTATCTCGCGAAAGGATTGACCAAACCCAAAAATTCCTGCTGCGTCTGAAAATAGAAACTCGCCCGATTACAACGTTATGTGTATTTTTTCCCTAGGCCATTCTGGTTAAGCGACTGGAGCAGCAGAAGTGCAAAGAATTTGTTGTCTTGTCAACCATTTCTTAGCTTCAAAGTCCCATATCTCGCGAACGGATGGACCAAACCCAAAAATTCCTGCTGCGTCTGAAAGTAGAAACTCGCCCGATTACAACGGTATGTGTATTTTTTCTCCTGGCCATTCTCGTTAAGCGTTTGGAGCAGCAGAAGTGCGAAAAATTTGTCATCTTCTCAACCATTTCTTAGCTTCAAACTCCCATATCTCGCGAACGGATTGACCTAACCCAAAAATTCCTATTGCATCTGAAAGTAGAAACTCGCCCGATTACAACGGTATGTGTATTTTCTCCCTAGGCCATTCTGGTTAAGCGTTTGGAGCAGCAGAAGTGCGAAAAATTTGTTACCTTCTCACGCATTTCTAACCTTCAAACTCCCATATCTCGCGAACGGATTGACATAACCCAAAAATTCCTATTGCATCTGAAAGTAGAAACTCGCCCGATTACAACGGTATGTGTATTTTTTCCCTAGGCCATTCTGGTTAAACGTTTGGAGCAGCAGTATTGCGAAAAATTTGTTGTCTTCTCAACCATTTCTTAGCTTCAAACTCCCATATCTCGCGACAGGATGGACCTAACCCAAAAAGTCCTGCTGCGTCTGAAAGTAGAAAGTAGCCCGATTACAACGGTATGTGTATTTTTCCCTAGGCCATTCTGGTTAAGCGTTTGGAGCAGCAGAATTGCGAAAAATTTGTTGTCTTCTCAACCATTTCTTAGCTTCAAACTCCCATATCTCGCGAACGGATGGACCTAACCCAAAAAATCCTGCTGCGTCTGAAAGTAGAAAGTAGCCCGATTACAACGGTATGTGTATTTTTTCCCTAGGCCATTCTGGTTAAGCGTTTGGAGCAGCAGAATTGCGAAAAATTTGTTGTCTTCTCAACCATTTCTTAGCTTCAAAGTCCCATATCTCGCGAACGGATTGACCAAACCCAAAAATTCCTGCTGCGTCTGAAAGTAGATACTCGCTCGATTACAACCCTATGTGTATTTTTTCCCTAGGCCATTCTGGTTAAGCAACTGGAGCAGCAGAAGTGCGAAAAATATGTTGTCTTGTCAACCATTTCTTAGCTTCAAAGTCCCATATCTCGCGAACGGATTGACCAAACCCAAAAGTTCCTATTGCGTCTGAAAGTAGAAACTCGCCCGATTACAACGTTATGTGTATTTTTCCCCTAGGCCATTCTGGTTAAGCGACTGGAGCAGCAGAAGTGCTAAAAATTTGTTGTCTTGTCAACAATTTCTTAGCTTCAAACTCCCATTTCTCGCGACGGATTGACCAAACTCAAAAATTCCTGCTGCGTCTGAAGGTAGATACTCGCCCGATTACAACTGTATGTGTGTTTTTTCCCTAGGCCATTGTGGTTAAGCGTTTGGAGCCACAGAAGTGCGAAACATTTGTTACATTCTCAACCATTTCTTAGCTTCAAGCTGCCATATCTCGCGAACAGATTGACCAAACCCTAAAATTCCTCTTGCATCTGAAATTAGAAACTCGCCCGATTACAACGTTATGTGTATTTTTCCCCTAGGCCGTTCTGGTTAAGCGTTTGGAGCAGCAGAAGTGCGAAAAATTTGATGTCTTGTCAACCATTTCTTAGCTTCAAAGTCCCATATCTCGCGACGGATTGACCTAACCCAAAAATTCCTATTTCATCTGAAAGTAGAAACTCGCCCGATTACAACGGTATGTGTATTTTTTCCCTAGGCCATTCTGGTTCAGCGACTGGAGCAGCAGAAGTGCGAAAAATTTGTTGTTTTCTCAACCATTCTTAGCTTCAAACTCCCATATCTCGCGAACGGATTGACCTAACTCAAAAAGTCCTGCTGCATCTGAAAGTAGAAACTCGCACGATTACAACGGTATGTGTATTTTTTCCCTAGGCCATTCTGGTTAAGCGACTGGAGCAGCAGAAGTGCGAAAAATTTGATGTCTTGTCAACCATTTCTTAGCTTCAAAGTCCCATATCTCGCGACGGATTGACCTAACCAAAAAATTCCTGTTGCATCTGAAAGTAGAAACTCGCACGATTACAACGGTATGTGTATTTCTTCCCTAGGCCCCTTCTGGTTAAGCGTTTGGAGCAGCAGAAGTGCGAAAAAATTTGTTACCTTCTCAACCATGTCTTAGCTTCAAACTCCCATATCTCGCGAACGGATTGACCTAACCCAAAAATTCCTATTTCATCTGAAAGCAGAAACTCGCCCGATTACAACGGTATGTGTATTTTTTCCCTAGGCCATTCTGGTTAAGCGTTTGGAGCAGCAGAAGTGCGAAAAAATTTGATGTCTTGTCAACCATTTCTTAGCTTCAAAGTCCCATATCTCGCGACGGATTGACCTAACCCAAAAATTCCTATTTCATCTGAAAGTAGAAACTCGCCCGATTACAACGGTATGTGTATTTTTTCCCTAGGCCATTCTGGTTCAGCGACTGGAGCAGCAGAAGTGCGAAAAATTTGTCGCCTTCTCAACCATTTCTTAGCTTCAAACTCCCATATCTCGCGAACGGATTGACCTAACCCAAAAATTCCTATTGCATCTGAAAGTAGAAACTCGCCCGATTACAACGGTATGTGTATTTTCTCCCTAGGCCATTCTGGTTAAGCGTTTGGAGCAGCAGAAGTGCGAAAAATTTGTTACCTTCTCACCCATTTCTAACCTTCAAACTCCCATATCTCGCGAACGGATTGACATAACCCAAAAATTCCTATTGCATCTGAAAGTAGAAACTCGCCCGATTACAACGGTATGTGTATTTTTTCCCTAGGCCATTCTGGTTAAGCGTTTGGAGCAGCAGAAGTGCGAAAAATTTGTTGTCTTCTCCACCATTTCTTAGCTTCAAACTCCCATATCTCGCGACAGGATGGACCTAACCCAAAAAGTCCTGCTGCGTCTGAAAGTAGAGAGTAGCCCGATTACAACGGTATGTGTATTTTTTCCCTAGGCCATTCTGGTTAAGCGTTTGGAGCAGCAGAATTGCGAAAAATTTGTTGTCTTCTCAACCATTTCTTAGCTTCAAACTCCCATATCTCGCGAACGGATGGACCTAACCCAAAAAATCCTGCTGCGTCTGAAAGTAGAAAGTAGCCCGATTACAACGGTATGTGTATTTTTTCCCTAGGCCATTCTGGTTAAGCGTTTGGAGCAGCAGAATTGCGAAAAATTTGTTGTCTTCTCAACCATTTCTTAGCTTCAAAGTCCCATATCTCGCGAACGGATTGACCAAACCCAAAAATTCCTGCTGCGTCTGAAAGTAGATACTCGCTCGATTACAACCCTATGTGTATTTTTTCCCTAGGCCATTCTGGTTAAGCAACTGGAGCAGCAGAAGTGCGAAAAATATGTTGTCTTGTCAACCATTTCTTAGCTTCAAAGTCCCATATCTCGCGAACGGATTGACCAAACCCAAAAGTTCCTATTGCGTCTGAAAGTAGAAACTCGCCCGATTACAACGTTATGTGTATTTTTCCCCTAGGCCATTCTGGTTAAGCGACTGGAGCAGCAGAAGTGCTAAAAATTTTTTGTCTTGTCAACAATTTCTTAGCTTCAAACTCCCATTTCTCGCGACGGATTGACCAAGCTCAAAAATTCCTGCTGCGTCTGAAGGTAGATACTCGCCCGATTACAACTGTATGTGTGTTTTTTCCCTAGGCCATTGTGGTTAAGCGTTTGGAGCCACAGAAGTGCGAAACATTTGTTACATTCTCAACCATTTCTTAGCTTCAAGCTGCCATATCTCGCGAACAGATTGACCAAACCCTAAAATTCCTCTTGCATCTGAAATTAGAAACTCGCCCGATTACAACGTTATGTGTATTTTTCCCCTAGGCCGTTCTGGTTAAGCGTTTGGAGCAGCAGAAGTGCGAAAAATTTGATGTCTTGTCAACCATTTCTTAGCTTCAAAGTCCCATATCTCGCGACGGATTGACCTAACCCAAAAATTCCTATTTCATCTGAAAGTAGAAAGTAGCCCGATTACAACGGTATGTGTATTTTTTCCCTAGGCCATTCTGGTTCAGCGACTGGAGCAGCAGAAGTGCGAAAAATTTGTTGTTTTCTCAACCATTCTTAGCTTCAAAGTCCCATATCTCGCGAACGGATTGACCAAACCCAAAAATTCCTGCTGCGTCTGAAAGTAGATACTCGCTCGATTACAACCCTATGTGTATTTTTTCCCTAGGCCATTCTGGTTAAGCAACTGGAGCAGCAGAAGTGCGAAAAATATGTTGTCTTGTCAACCATTTCTTAGCTTCAAAGTCCCATATCTCGCGAACGGATTGACCAAACCCAAAAGTTCCTATTGCGTCTGAAAGTAGAAACTCGCCCGATTACAACGTTATGTGTATTTTTCCCCTAGGCCATTCTGGTTAAGCGACTGGAGCAGCAGAAGTGCTAAAAATTTTTTGTCTTGTCAACAATTTCTTAGCTTCAAACTCCCATTTCTCGCGACGGATTGACCAAACTCAAAAATTCCTGCTGCGTCTGAAGGTAGATACTCGCCCGATTACAACTGTATGTGTGTTTTTTCCCTAGGCCATTGTGGTTAAGCGTTTGGAGCCACAGAAGTGCGAAACATTTGTTACATTCTCAACCATTTCTTAGCTTCAAGCTGCCATATCTCGCGAACAGATTGACCAAACCCTAAAATTCCTCTTGCATCTGAAATTAGAAACTCGCCCGATTACAACGTTATGTGTATTTTTCCCCTAGGCCGTTCTGGTTAAGCGTTTGGAGCAGCAGAAGTGCGAAAAATTTGATGTCTTGTCAACCATTTCTTAGCTTCAAAGTCCCATATCTCGCGACGGATTGACCTAACCCAAAAATTCCTATTTCATCTGAAAGTAGAAACTCGCCCGATTACAACGATATGTGTATTTTTTCCCTAGGCAATTCTGGTTCAGCGACTGGAGCAGCAGAAGTGCGAAAAATTTGTTGTTTTCTCAACCATTCTTAGCTTCAAACTCCCATATCTCGCGAACGGATTGACCTAACTCAAAAAGTCCTGCTGCATCTGAAAGTAGAAACTCGCACGATTACAACGGTATGTGTATTTTTTCCCTAGGCCATTCTGGTTAAGCGACTGGAGCAGCAGAAGTGCGAAAAATTTGATGTCTTGTCAACCATTTCTTAGCTTCAAAGTCCCATATCTCGCGACGGATTGACCTAACCCAAAAATTCCTGTTGCATCTGAAAGTAGAAACTCGCACGATTACAACGGTATGTGTATTTCTTCCCTAGGCCCTTCTGGTTAAGCGTTTGGAGCAGCAGAAGTGCGAAAAATTTGTTACCTTCTCAACCATGTCTTAGCTTCAAACTCCCATATCTCGCGAACGGATTGACCTAACCCAAAAATTCCTATTTCATCTGAAAGCAGAAACTCGCCCGATTACAACGGTATGTGTATTTTTTCCCAGGCCATTCTGGTTAAGCGTTTGGAGCAGCAGAATTGCGAAAAATTTGTTGTCTTCTCAACCATTTCTTAGCTTCAATCTCCCATATCTCGCGAACGGATTGACCTAACAAAAAAATTCCTATTGCATCTGAAAGTAGAAACTCGCACGATTACATCGGTATGTGTATTTTTTCCCTAGGCCATTCTGGTTAAGCGATTGGAGCAGCAGAAGTGCGCAAAATTTGTTATCTTGTCAACCATTTCTTAGCTTCAAAGTCCGATATCTCGCGAACGGATTGACCAAACCAAAAAATTCCTGCAGCGTCTGAAAGTAGAAACTCGCCCGATTACAACGGTATGTGTATTTTTTCCCCAGGCCATTCTGGTTAAGCGTTTGGAGCAGCAGAAGTGCGAAAAATTTGTCGCCTTCTCAACAATTTCTTACATTCAATCTCCCATATCTCGCGAACGGATTGACCTAACCCAGAAATTCCTATTGCATCTGAAAGTAGAAACTCGCCCGATTACAACGGTATGTGTATTTTTCCCCTAGGCCATTCTGGTTAAGCGATTGGAGCAGCGGAATTGTGAAAAATTTGTTATCTTGTCAACCATTTCTTAGCTTCAAAGTCCGATATCTCGCGAAAGAATTGACCAAACCCAAAAATTCCTGCTGCGCCTGAAAGTAGAAACTCGCCCGATTACAACGGTATGTGTATTTCTTCCATAGGCCATTCTCGTTAAGCGTTTGGAGCAGCAGAAGTGCGAAAAATTTGTCGCCTTCTCAACCATTTCTTAGCTTCAATCTCCCATATCTCGCGAACGGATTGACCTAACCCAAAAATTCCTATTGCATCTGAAAGTAGACACTCGCACGATTACAACGGTATATGTATTTTTTCCCTAGGCCATTCTGGTTAAGCGTTTGGAGCAGCAGTATTGCGAAAAATTTGTTGTCTTCGCAACCATTTCTTAGCTTCAAACTCCCATATCTCGTGAACGGATTGACCTAACCCAAAAATTCCTATTGCATCTGAAAGTACAAACTCGCCCGATTACAAGTGTATGTGTATTTTTTCCCTAGGCCATTCTCGTTAAGCGATTGGAGCAGCAGAAGTGCGAAAAATTTGTCGCCTTCTCAACAATTTCTTACATTCAATCTCCCATATCTCGCGAACGGATTGACCTAACCCAGAAATTCCTATTGCATCTGAAAGTAGAAACTCGCCCGATTACAACGGTATGTGTATTTTTCCCCTAGGCCATTCTGGTTAAGCGATTGGAGCAGCGGAATTGTGAAAAATTTGTTATCTTGTCAACCATTTCTTAGCTTCAAAGTCCGATATCTCGCGAAAGAATTGACCAAACCCAAAAATTCCTGCTGCGCCTGAAAGTAGAAACTCGCCCGATTACAACGGTATGTGTATTTCTTCCATAGGCCATTCTCGTTAAGCGTTTGGAGCAGCAGAAGTGCGAAAAATTTGTCGCCTTCTCAACCATTTCTTAGCTTCAATCTCCCATATCTCGCGAACGGATTGACCTAACCCAAAAATTCCTATTGCATCTGAAAGTAGACACTCGCACGATTACAACGGTATATGTATTTTTTCCCTAGGCCATTCTGGTTAAGCGTTTGGAGCAGCAGTATTGCGAAAAATTTGTTGTCTTCGCAACCATTTCTTAGCTTCAAACTCCCATATCTCGTGAACGGATTGACCTAACCCAAAAATTCCTATTGCATCTGAAAGTACAAACTCGCCCGATTACAAGTGTATGTGTATTTTTTCCCTAGGCCATTCTCGTTAAGCGATTGGAGCAGCAGAAGTGCGAAAAATTTGTTGCCTTCTCATCCATTTCCTGGCTTCAAACTCCCATATCTCGCGAACAGATTGACCAAACCCTAAAATTCCTTTTGCATCTGAAAGTAGAAACTCGCCCGATTACAACGGTATGTGTATTTTTCCCCTAGGCCGTTCGGGTTAAGCGTTTGGAGCAGCAGAATTGCGAAAAATTTGATGTCTTCGCAACCATTTCTTAGCTTCAATCTCCCATATCTCGGTAACGGATTGAACAAACCCAAAAATTCCTGCTGCGTCTGAAAGTAGAAACTCGCCCGATTACAACGGTATGTGTATTTTTTCCCTAGGCCATTCTGGTTAGGCGTTTGGAGCAGCAGAATTGCGAAAAATTTGTTGTCTTCGCAACCATTTCTTAGCTTCAAACTCCCATATCTCGGGAACGGATTGACCTAACCCAAAAATTCCTATTGCATCTGAAAGTAGAAACTAGCCCGATTACAAGGGTATGTGTATTTTTTCCCTAGGCCATTCTGGTTAAGCGATTGGAGCAGCAGAATTGCGAAAAATTTGTTATCTTGTCAACCATTTCTTAGCTTCAAAGTCCGATATCTCGCGAACGGATAGACCATACCCAAAAATTCCTGCAGCGTCTGAAAGTAGAAACTCGCCCGATTACAGCGGTATGTGTATTTCTTCCCTAGGCCATTCTGGTTAAGCGTTTGGAGCAGCAGAAGTGCGAAAAATTTGTTGTCTTCTCAACCATTTCTTAGCTTCAATCTCCCATATCTCGCGAACGGATTGACCTAACCCAAAAACTCCTATTGCATCTGAAAGTAGAAACTCGCCCTATTGCAACGGTATGTGTATTTTTCCCCTTGGCCATTCTGGTTTAGCGTTTGGAGCAGCAGAAGTGCGAAAAATTTGTTGTCTGCTCAACTATTTCTTAGCTTCAAACTCCCATATCTCGTGAACCGATTGACCAAACCTTAAAATTCCTATTGCATCTGAAAGTAGAAACTCGCCCGATTACAACGGTATGTGTATTTTTTCCCCAGGCCATTCTGGTTAAGCGTTTGGAGCAGCAGAATTGCGAAAAATTTGTTGTCTTCTCAACCATTTCTTAGATTCAAAGTCCCATATCTCGCGAACGGAATGACCTAACCCAAGCATTCCTGCTGCGTCGGAATGTATAAACTCGCCCGATTACAACGGTATGTGTATTTTTTCCCTAGGCCATTCTGGTTAAGCGTTTGGAGCAGCAGAATTGCGAAAAATTTGTTGTCTTCTCAACCACTTCTTAGCTTCAAACTCCCATATCTCGTGAACGGATTGACCTAACCCAAAAATTCCTATTGCATCGAAAGTAGAAACTCGCCCGATTACAAGGGTACGTGTATTTTTTCCCTAGGCCATTCTCGTTAAGCGATTGGAGCAGCAGAAGTGCTAAAACATTGTTGCCTTCTCAACTATTTCTTAGCTTCAAACTCCCATATCTCGCTAACGGATTGAACAAACCCAAAAATTCCTGCTGCGTCTGAAAGTAGAAACTCGCCCGATTACAACTGTATGTGTGTTTTTTCCCTAGGCCATTGTGGTTAAGCGTTTGGAGCCACAGAAGTGCGAAACATTTGTTACATTCTCAACCATTTCTTAGCTTCAAGCTGCCATATCTCGCGAACAGATTGACCAAACCCTAAAATTCCTCTTGCATCTGAAATTAGAAACTCGCCCGATTACAACGTTATGTGTATTTTTCCCCTAGGCCGTTCTGGTTAAGCGTTTGGAGCAGCAGAAGTGCGAAAAATTTGATGTCTTGTCAACCATTTCTTAGCTTCAAAGTCCCATATCTCGCGACGTATTGACCTAACCCAAAAATTCCTATTTCATCTGAAAGTAGAAACTCGCCCGATTACAACGGTATGTGTATTTTTTCCCTAGGCCATTCTGGTTCAGCGACTGGAGCAGCAGAAGTGCGAAAAATTTGTTGTTTTCTCAACCATTCTTAGCTTCAAACTCCCATATCTCGCGAACGGATTGACCTAACTCAAAAAGTCCTGCTGCATCTGAAAGTAGAAACTCGCACGATTACAACGGTATGTGTATTTTTTCCCTAGGCCATTCTGGTTAAGCGACTGGAGCAGCAGAAGTGCGAAAAATTTGATGTCTTGTCAACCATTTCTTAGCTTCAAAGTCCCATATCTCGCGACGGATTGACCTAACCAAAAAATTCCTGTTGCATCTGAAAGTAGAAACTCGCACGATTACAACGGTATGTGTATTTCTTCCCTAGGCCCTTCTGGTTAAGCGTTTGGAGCAGCAGAAGTGCGAAAAATTTGTTACCTTCTCAACCATGTCTTAGCTTCAAACTCCCATATCTCGCGAACGGATTGACCTAACCCAAAAATTCCTATTTCATCTGAAAGCAGAAACTCGCCCGATTACAACGGTATGTGTATTTTTTCCCTAGGCCATTCTGGTTAAGCGTTTGGAGCAGCAGAAGTGCGAAAAATTTGATGTCTTGTCAACCATTTCTTAGCTTCAAAGTCCCATATCTCGCGACGGATTGACCTAACCCAAAAATTCCTATTTCATCTGAAAGTAGAAACTCGCCCGATTACAACGGTATGTGTATTTTTTCCCTAGGCCATTCTGGTTCAGCGACTGGAGCAGCAGAAGTGCGAAAAATTTGTCGCCTTCTCAACCATTTCTTAGCTTCAAACTCCCATATCTCGCGAACGGATTGACCTAACCCAAAAATTCCTATTGCATCTGAAAGTAGAAACTCGCCCGATTACAACGGTATGTGTATTTTCTCCCTAGGCCATTCTGGTTAAGCGTTTGGAGCAGCAGAAGTGCGAAAAATTTGTTACCTTCTCACCCATTTCTAACCTTCAAACTCCCATATCTCGCGAACGGATTGACATAACCCAAAAATTCCTATTGCATCTGAAAGTAGAAACTCGCCCGATTACAACGGTATGTGTATTTTTTCCCTAGGCCATTCTGGTTAAGCGTTTGGAGCAGCAGAAGTGCGAAAAATTTGTTGTCTTCTCAACCATTTCTTAGCTTCAAACTCCCATATCTCGCGACAGGATGGACCTAACCCAAAAAGTCCTGCTGCGTCTGAAAGTAGAGAGTAGCCCGATTACAACGGTATGTGTATTTTTTCCCTAGGCCATTCTGGTTAAGCGTTTGGAGCAGCAGAATTGCGAAAAATTTGTTGTCTTCTCAACCATTTCTTAGCTTCAAACTCCCATATCTCGCGAACGGATGGACCTAACCCAAAAAATCCTGCTGCGTCTGAAAGTAGAAAGTAGCCCGATTACAACGGTATGTGTATTTTTTCCCTAGGCCATTCTGGTTAAGCGTTTGGAGCAGCAGAATTGCGAAAAATTTGTTGTCTTCTCAACCATTTCTTAGCTTCAAAGTCCCATATCTCGCGAACGGATTGACCAAACCCAAAAATTCCTGCTGCGTCTGAAAGTAGATACTCGCTCGATTACAACCCTATGTGTATTTTTTCCCTAGGCCATTCTGGTTAAGCAACTGGAGCAGCAGAAGTGCGAAAAATATGTTGTCTTGTCAACCATTTCTTAGCTTCAAAGTCCCATATCTCGCGAACGGATTGACCAAACCCAAAAGTTCCTATTGCGTCTGAAAGTAGAAACTCGCCCGATTACAACGTTATGTGTATTTTTCCCCTAGGCCATTCTGGTTAAGCGACTGGAGCAGCAGAAGTGCTAAAAATTTTTTGTCTTGTCAACAATTTCTTAGCTTCAAACTCCCATTTCTCGCGACGGATTGACCAAGCTCAAAAATTCCTGCTGCGTCTGAAGGTAGATACTCGCCCGATTACAACTGTATGTGTGTTTTTTCCCTAGGCCATTGTGGTTAAGCGTTTGGAGCCACAGAAGTGCGAAACATTTGTTACATTCTCAACCATTTCTTAGCTTCAAGCTGCCATATCTCGCGAACAGATTGACCAAACCCTAAAATTCCTCTTGCATCTGAAATTAGAAACTCGCCCGATTACAACGTTATGTGTATTTTTCCCCTAGGCCGTTCTGGTTAAGCGTTTGGAGCAGCAGAAGTGCGAAAAATTTGATGTCTTGTCAACCATTTCTTAGCTTCAAAGTCCCATATCTCGCGACGGATTGACCTAACCCAAAAATTCCTATTTCATCTGAAAGTAGAAAGTAGCCCGATTACAACGGTATGTGTATTTTTTCCCTAGGCCATTCTGGTTCAGCGACTGGAGCAGCAGAAGTGCGAAAAATTTGTTGTTTTCTCAACCATTCTTAGCTTCAAAGTCCCATATCTCGCGAACGGATTGACCAAACCCAAAAATTCCTGCTGCGTCTGAAAGTAGATACTCGCTCGATTACAACCCTATGTGTATTTTTTCCCTAGGCCATTCTGGTTAAGCAACTGGAGCAGCAGAAGTGCGAAAAATATGTTGTCTTGTCAACCATTTCTTAGCTTCAAAGTCCCATATCTCGCGAACGGATTGACCAAACCCAAAAGTTCCTATTGCGTCTGAAAGTAGAAACTCGCCCGATTACAACGTTATGTGTATTTTTCCCCTAGGCCATTCTGGTTAAGCGACTGGAGCAGCAGAAGTGCTAAAAATTTTTTGTCTTGTCAACAATTTCTTAGCTTCAAACTCCCATTTCTCGCGACGGATTGACCAAACTCAAAAATTCCTGCTGCGTCTGAAGGTAGATACTCGCCCGATTACAACTGTATGTGTGTTTTTTCCCTAGGCCATTGTGGTTAAGCGTTTGGAGCCACAGAAGTGCGAAACATTTGTTACATTCTCAACCATTTCTTAGCTTCAAGCTGCCATATCTCGCGAACAGATTGACCAAACCCTAAAATTCCTCTTGCATCTGAAATTAGAAACTCGCCCGATTACAACGTTATGTGTATTTTTCCCCTAGGCCGTTCTGGTTAAGCGTTTGGAGCAGCAGAAGTGCGAAAAATTTGATGTCTTGTCAACCATTTCTTAGCTTCAAAGTCCCATATCTCGCGACGGATTGACCTAACCCAAAAATTCCTATTTCATCTGAAAGTAGAAACTCGCCCGATTACAACGATATGTGTATTTTTTCCCTAGGCAATTCTGGTTCAGCGACTGGAGCAGCAGAAGTGCGAAAAATTTGTTGTTTTCTCAACCATTCTTAGCTTCAAACTCCCATATCTCGCGAACGGATTGACCTAACTCAAAAAGTCCTGCTGCATCTGAAAGTAGAAACTCGCACGATTACAACGGTATGTGTATTTTTTCCCTAGGCCATTCTGGTTAAGCGACTGGAGCAGCAGAAGTGCGAAAAATTTGATGTCTTGTCAACCATTTCTTAGCTTCAAAGTCCCATATCTCGCGACGGATTGACCTAACCCAAAAATTCCTGTTGCATCTGAAAGTAGAAACTCGCACGATTACAACGGTATGTGTATTTCTTCCCTAGGCCCTTCTGGTTAAGCGTTTGGAGCAGCAGAAGTGCGAAAAATTTGTTACCTTCTCAACCATGTCTTAGCTTCAAACTCCCATATCTCGCGAACGGATTGACCTAACCCAAAAATTCCTATTTCATCTGAAAGCAGAAACTCGCCCGATTACAACGGTATGTGTATTTTTTCCCAGGCCATTCTGGTTAAGCGTTTGGAGCAGCAGAATTGCGAAAAATTTGTTGTCTTCTCAACCATTTCTTAGCTTCAATCTCCCATATCTCGCGAACGGATTGACCTAACAAAAAAATTCCTATTGCATCTGAAAGTAGAAACTCGCACGATTACATCGGTATGTGTATTTTTTCCCTAGGCCATTCTGGTTAAGCGATTGGAGCAGCAGAAGTGCGCAAAATTTGTTATCTTGTCAACCATTTCTTAGCTTCAAAGTCCGATATCTCGCGAACGGATTGACCAAACCAAAAAATTCCTGCAGCGTCTGAAAGTAGAAACTCGCCCGATTACAACGGTATGTGTATTTTTTCCCCAGGCCATTCTGGTTAAGCGTTTGGAGCAGCAGAAGTGCGAAAAATTTGTCGCCTTCTCAACAATTTCTTACATTCAATCTCCCATATCTCGCGAACGGATTGACCTAACCCAGAAATTCCTATTGCATCTGAAAGTAGAAACTCGCCCGATTACAACGGTATGTGTATTTTTCCCCTAGGCCATTCTGGTTAAGCGATTGGAGCAGCGGAATTGTGAAAAATTTGTTATCTTGTCAACCATTTCTTAGCTTCAAAGTCCGATATCTCGCGAAAGAATTGACCAAATCCAAAAATTCCTGCTGCGCCTGAAAGTAGAAACTCGCCCGATTACAACGGTATGTGTATTTCTTCCATAGGCCATTCTCGTTAAGCGTTTGGAGCAGCAGAAGTGCGAAAAATTTGTCGCCTTCTCAACCATTTCTTAGCTTCAATCTCCCATATCTCGCGAACGGATTGACCTAACCCAAAAATTCCTATTGCATCTGAAAGTAGACACTCGCACGATTACAACGGTATATGTATTTTTTCCCTAGGCCATTCTGGTTAAGCGTTTGGAGCAGCAGTATTGCGAAAAATTTGTTGTCTTCGCAACCATTTCTTAGCTTCAAACTCCCATATCTCGTGAACGGATTGACCTAACCCAAAAATTCCTATTGCATCTGAAAGTACAAACTCGCCCGATTACAAGTGTATGTGTATTTTTTCCCTAGGCCATTCTCGTTAAGCGATTGGAGCAGCAGAAGTGCGAAAAATTTGTCGCCTTCTCAACAATTTCTTACATTCAATCTCCCATATCTCGCGAACGGATTGACCTAACCCAGAAATTCCTATTGCATCTGAAAGTAGAAACTCGCCCGATTACAACGGTATGTGTATTTTTCCCCTAGGCCATTCTGGTTAAGCGATTGGAGCAGCGGAATTGTGAAAAATTTGTTATCTTGTCAACCATTTCTTAGCTTCAAAGTCCGATATCTCGCGAAAGAATTGACCAAACCCAAAAATTCCTGCTGCGCCTGAAAGTAGAAACTCGCCCGATTACAACGGTATGTGTATTTCTTCCATAGGCCATTCTCGTTAAGCGTTTGGAGCAGCAGAAGTGCGAAAAATTTGTCGCCTTCTCAACCATTTCTTAGCTTCAATCTCCCATATCTCGCGAACGGATTGACCTAACCCAAAAATTCCTATTGCATCTGAAAGTAGACACTCGCACGATTACAACGGTATATGTATTTTTTCCCTAGGCCATTCTGGTTAAGCGTTTGGAGCAGCAGTATTGCGAAAAATTTGTTGTCTTCGCAACCATTTCTTAGCTTCAAACTCCCATATCTCGTGAACGGATTGACCTAACCCAAAAATTCCTATTGCATCTGAAAGTACAAACTCGCCCGATTACAAGTGTATGTGTATTTTTTCCCTAGGCCATTCTCGTTAAGCGATTGGAGCAGCAGAAGTGCGAAAAATTTGTTGCCTTCTCATCCATTTCCTGGCTTCAAACTCCCATATCTCGCGAACAGATTGACCAAACCCTAAAATTCCTTTTGCATCTGAAAGTAGAAACTCGCCCGATTACAACGGTATGTGTATTTTTCCCCTAGGCCGTTCGGGTTAAGCGTTTGGAGCAGCAGAATTGCGAAAAATTTGATGTCTTCGCAACCATTTCTTAGCTTCAATCTCCCATATCTCGGTAACGGATTGAACAAACCCAAAAATTCCTGCTGCGTCTGAAAGTAGAAACTCGCCCGATTACAACGGTATGTGTATTTTTTCCCTAGGCCATTCTGGTTAGGCGTTTGGAGCAGCAGAATTGCGAAAAATTTGTTGTCTTCGCAACCATTTCTTAGCTTCAAACTCCCATATCTCGGGAACGGATTGACCTAACCCAAAAATTCCTATTGCATCTGAAAGTAGAAACTAGCCCGATTACAAGGGTATGTGTATTTTTTCCCTAGGCCATTCTGGTTAAGCGATTGGAGCAGCAGAATTGCGAAAAATTTGTTATCTTGTCAACCATTTCTTAGCTTCAAAGTCCGATATCTCGCGAACGGATAGACCATACCCAAAAATTCCTGCAGCGTCTGAAAGTAGAAACTCGCCCGATTACAGCGGTATGTGTATTTCTTCCCTAGGCCATTCTGGTTAAGCGTTTGGAGCAGCAGAAGTGCGAAAAATTTGTTGTCTTCTCAACCATTTCTTAGCTTCAATCTCCCATATCTCGCGAACGGATTGACCTAACCCAAAAACTCCTATTGCATCTGAAAGTAGAAACTCGCCCTATTGCAACGGTATGTGTATTTTTCCCCTTGGCCATTCTGGTTTAGCGTTTGGAGCAGCAGAAGTGCGAAAAATTTGTTGTCTGCTCAACTATTTCTTAGCTTCAAACTCCCATATCTCGTGAACCGATTGACCAAACCTTAAAATTCCTATTGCATCTGAAAGTAGAAACTCGCCCGATTACAACGGTATGTGTATTTTTTCCCCAGGCCATTCTGGTTAAGCGTTTGGAGCAGCAGAATTGCGAAAAATTTGTTGTCTTCTCAACCATTTCTTAGATTCAAAGTCCCATATCTCGCGAACGGAATGACCTAACCCAAGCATTCCTGCTGCGTCGGAATGTATAAACTCGCCCGATTACAACGGTATGTGTATTTTTTCCCTAGGCCATTCTGGTTAAGCGTTTGGAGCAGCAGAATTGCGAAAAATTTGTTGTCTTCTCAACCACTTCTTAGCTTCAAACTCCCATATCTCGTGAACGGATTGACCTAACCCAAAAATTCCTATTGCATCGAAAGTAGAAACTCGCCCGATTACAAGGGTACGTGTATTTTTTCCCTAGGCCATTCTCGTTAAGCGATTGGAGCAGCAGAAGTGCTAAAACATTGTTGCCTTCTCAACTATTTCTTAGCTTCAAACTCCCATATCTCGCTAACGGATTGAACAAACCCAAAAATTCCTGCTGCGTCTGAAAGTAGAAACTCGCCCGATTACAACGGTATGTGTATTTTTTCCCCAGGCCATTCTGGTTAAGCGTTTGGAGCTTCAGATGTGCGAAAAATTTGTCGCCTTCTCAACCATTTCTTAGCTTCAAACTTCCATATCTCGCTAACGGATTGAACAAACCCAAAAATTCCTGCTGCGTCTGAAAGTAGAAACTCGCCCGATTAGAAGGGTATGTGTATTTTTTCCCTAGGCCATTCTCGTTAAGCGATTGGAGCAGCAGAAGTGCGAAAAATTTGTTGCCTTCTCAACCATTTCTTGGCTTCAAACTCCCATATCTCGCGAACAGATTGACCAAACCCTAAAACTCCTATTGCATCTGAAAGTAGAAACTCGCTCGATTACAACGGTATGTGTATTTTTCCCCTAGGCCGTTGTGGTTAAGCGTTTGGAGCAGCAGAAGTGCGAAAAATTTGTTGTCTTGTCAACCATTTCTTAGCTTCAAAGTCCCATATCTCGCGAACGGATTGACCAAACCCAAAAGTTCCTATTGCGTCTGAAAGTAGAAACTCGCCCGATTACAACGTTATGTGTATTTTTCCCCTAGGCCATTCTGGTTAAGCGACTGGAGCAACAGAAGTGCTAAAAATTTTTTGTCTTGTCAACAATTTCTTAGCTTCAAACTCCCATTTCTCGCGACGGATTGACCAAGCTCAAAAATTCCTGCTGCGTCTGAAGGTAGATACTCGCCCGATTACAACTGTATGTGTGTTTTTTCCCTAGGCCATTGTGGTTAAGCGTTTGGAGCCACAGAAGTGCGAAACATTTGTTACATTCTCAACCATTTCTTAGCTTCAAGCTGCCATATCTCGCGAACAGATTGACCAAACCCTAAAATTCCTCTTGCATCTGAAATTAGAAACTCGCCCGATTACAACGTTATGTGTATTTTTCCCCTAGGCCGTTCTGGTTAAGCGTTTGGAGCAGCAGAAGTGCGAAAAATTTGATGTCTTGTCAACCATTTCTTAGCTTCAAAGTCCCATATCTCGCGACGGATTGACCTAACCCAAAAATTCCTATTTCATCTGAAAGTAGAAAGTAGCCCGATTACAACGGTATGTGTATTTTTTCCCTAGGCCATTCTGGTTCAGCGACTGGAGCAGCAGAAGTGCGAAAAATTTGTTGTTTTCTCAACCATTCTTAGCTTCAAAGTCCCATATCTCGCGAACGGATTGACCAAACCCAAAAATTCCTGCTGCGTCTGAAAGTAGATACTCGCTCGATTACAACCCTATGTGTATTTTTTCCCTAGGCCATTCTGGTTAAGCAACTGGAGCAGCAGAAGTGCGAAAAATATGTTGTCTTGTCAACCATTTCTTAGCTTCAAAGTCCCATATCTCGCGAACGGATTGACCAAACCCAAAAGTTCCTATTGCGTCTGAAAGTAGAAACTCGCCCGATTACAACGTTATGTGTATTTTTCCCCTAGGCCATTCTGGTTAAGCGACTGGAGCAGCAGAAGTGCTAAAAATTTTTTGTCTTGTCAACAATTTCTTAGCTTCAAACTCCCATTTCTCGCGACGGATTGACCAAACTCAAAAATTCCTGCTGCGTCTGAAGGTAGATACTCGCCCGATTACAACTGTATGTGTGTTTTTTCCCTAGGCCATTGTGGTTAAGCGTTTGGAGCCACAGAAGTGCGAAACATTTGTTACATTCTCAACCATTTCTTAGCTTCAAGCTGCCATATCTCGCGAACAGATTGACCAAACCCTAAAATTCCTCTTGCATCTGAAATTAGAAACTCGCCCGATTACAACGTTATGTGTATTTTTCCCCTAGGCCGTTCTGGTTAAGCGTTTGGAGCAGCAGAAGTGCGAAAAATTTGATGTCTTGTCAACCATTTCTTAGCTTCAAAGTCCCATATCTCGCGACGGATTGACCTAACCCAAAAATTCCTATTTCATCTGAAAGTAGAAACTCGCCCGATTACAACGATATGTGTATTTTTTCCCTAGGCAATTCTGGTTCAGCGACTGGAGCAGCAGAAGTGCGAAAAATTTGTTGTTTTCTCAACCATTCTTAGCTTCAAACTCCCATATCTCGCGAACGGATTGACCTAACTCAAAAAGTCCTGCTGCATCTGAAAGTAGAAACTCGCACGATTACAACGGTATGTGTATTTTTTCCCTAGGCCATTCTGGTTAAGCGACTGGAGCAGCAGAAGTGCGAAAAATTTGATGTCTTGTCAACCATTTCTTAGCTTCAAAGTCCCATATCTCGCGACGGATTGACCTAACCCAAAAATTCCTGTTGCATCTGAAAGTAGAAACTCGCACGATTACAACGGTATGTGTATTTCTTCCCTAGGCCCTTCTGGTTAAGCGTTTGGAGCAGCAGAAGTGCGAAAAATTTGTTACCTTCTCAACCATGTCTTAGCTTCAAACTCCCATATCTCGCGAACGGATTGACCTAACCCAAAAATTCCTATTTCATCTGAAAGCAGAAACTCGCCCGATTACAACGGTATGTGTATTTTTCCCCTAGGCCATTCTGGTTAAGCGATTGGAGCAGCGGAATTGTGAAAAATTTGTTATCTTGTCAACCATTTCTTAGCTTCAAAGTCCGATATCTCGCGAAAGAATTGACCAAACCCAAAAATTCCTGCTGCGCCTGAAAGTAGAAACTCGCCCGATTACAACGGTATGTGTATTTCTTCCATAGGCCATTCTCGTTAAGCGTTTGGAGCAGCAGAAGTGCGAAAAATTTGTCGCCTTCTCAACCATTTCTTAGCTTCAATCTCCCATATCTCGCGAACGGATTGACCTAACCCAAAAATTCCTATTGCATCTGAAAGTAGACACTCGCACGATTACAACGGTATATGTATTTTTTCCCTAGGCCATTCTGGTTAAGCGTTTGGAGCAGCAGTATTGCGAAAAATTTGTTGTCTTCGCAACCATTTCTTAGCTTCAAACTCCCATATCTCGTGAACGGATTGACCTAACCCAAAAATTCCTATTGCATCTGAAAGTACAAACTCGCCCGATTACAAGTGTATGTGTATTTTTTCCCTAGGCCATTCTCGTTAAGCGATTGGAGCAGCAGAAGTGCGAAAAATTTGTCGCCTTCTCAACAATTTCTTACATTCAATCTCCCATATCTCGCGAACGGATTGACCTAACCCAGAAATTCCTATTGCATCTGAAAGTAGAAACTCGCCCGATTACAACGGTATGTGTATTTTTCCCCTAGGCCATTCTGGTTAAGCGATTGGAGCAGCGGAATTGTGAAAAATTTGTTATCTTGTCAACCATTTCTTAGCTTCAAAGTCCGATATCTCGCGAAAGAATTGACCAAACCCAAAAATTCCTGCTGCGCCTGAAAGTAGAAACTCGCCCGATTACAACGGTATGTGTATTTCTTCCATAGGCCATTCTCGTTAAGCGTTTGGAGCAGCAGAAGTGCGAAAAATTTGTCGCCTTCTCAACCATTTCTTAGCTTCAATCTCCCATATCTCGCGAACGGATTGACCTAACCCAAAAATTCCTATTGCATCTGAAAGTAGACACTCGCACGATTACAACGGTATATGTATTTTTTCCCTAGGCCATTCTGGTTAAGCGTTTGGAGCAGCAGTATTGCGAAAAATTTGTTGTCTTCGCAACCATTTCTTAGCTTCAAACTCCCATATCTCGTGAACGGATTGACCTAACCCAAAAATTCCTATTGCATCTGAAAGTACAAACTCGCCCGATTACAAGTGTATGTGTATTTTTTCCCTAGGCCATTCTCGTTAAGCGATTGGAGCAGCAGAAGTGCGAAAAATTTGTTGCCTTCTCATCCATTTCCTGGCTTCAAACTCCCATATCTCGCGAACAGATTGACCAAACCCTAAAATTCCTTTTGCATCTGAAAGTAGAAACTCGCCCGATTACAACGGTATGTGTATTTTTCCCCTAGGCCGTTCGGGTTAAGCGTTTGGAGCAGCAGAATTGCGAAAAATTTGATGTCTTCGCAACCATTTCTTAGCTTCAATCTCCCATATCTCGGTAACGGATTGAACAAACCCAAAAATTCCTGCTGCGTCTGAAAGTAGAAACTCGCCCGATTACAACGGTATGTGTATTTTTTCCCTAGGCCATTCTGGTTAGGCGTTTGGAGCAGCAGAATTGCGAAAAATTTGTTGTCTTCGCAACCATTTCTTAGCTTCAAACTCCCATATCTCGGGAACGGATTGACCTAACCCAAAAATTCCTATTGCATCTGAAAGTAGAAACTAGCCCGATTACAAGGGTATGTGTATTTTTTCCCTAGGCCATTCTGGTTAAGCGATTGGAGCAGCAGAATTGCGAAAAATTTGTTATCTTGTCAACCATTTCTTAGCTTCAAAGTCCGATATCTCGCGAACGGATAGACCATACCCAAAAATTCCTGCAGCGTCTGAAAGTAGAAACTCGCCCGATTACAGCGGTATGTGTATTTCTTCCCTAGGCCATTCTGGTTAAGCGTTTGGAGCAGCAGAAGTGCGAAAAATTTGTTGTCTTCTCAACCATTTCTTAGCTTCAATCTCCCATATCTCGCGAACGGATTGACCTAACCCAAAAACTCCTATTGCATCTGAAAGTAGAAACTCGCCCTATTGCAACGGTATGTGTATTTTTCCCCTTGGCCATTCTGGTTTAGCGTTTGGAGCAGCAGAAGTGCGAAAAATTTGTTGTCTGCTCAACTATTTCTTAGCTTCAAACTCCCATATCTCGTGAACAGATTGACCAAACCTTAAAATTCCTATTGCATCTGAAAGTAGAAACTCGCCCGATTACAACGGTATGTGTATTTTTTCCCCAGGCCATTCTGGTTAAGCGTTTGGAGCAGCAGAATTGCGAAAAATTTGTTGTCTTCTCAACCATTTCTTAGATTCAAAGTCCCATATCTCGCGAACGGAATGACCTAACCCAAGCATTCCTGCTGCGTCGGAATGTATAAACTCGCCCGATTACAACGGTATGTGTATTTTTTCCCTAGGCCATTCTGGTTAAGCGTTTGGAGCAGCAGAATTGCGAAAAATTTGTTGTCTTCTCAACCACTTCTTAGCTTCAAACTCCCATATCTCGTGAACGGATTGACCTAACCCAAAAATTCCTATTGCATCGAAAGTAGAAACTCGCCCGATTACAAGGGTACGTGTATTTTTTCCCTAGGCCATTCTCGTTAAGCGATTGGAGCAGCAGAAGTGCTAAAACATTGTTGCCTTCTCAACTATTTCTTAGCTTCAAACTCCCATATCTCGCTAACGGATTGAACAAACCCAAAAATTCCTGCTGCGTCTGAAAGTAGAAACTCGCCCGATTACAACGGTATGTGTATTTTTTCCCCAGGCCATTCTGGTTAAGCGTTTGGAGCTTCAGATGTGCGAAAAATTTGTCGCCTTCTCAACCATTTCTTAGCTTCAAACTTCCATATCTCGCTAACGGATTGAACAAACCCAAAAATTCCTGCTGCGTCTGAAAGTAGAAACTCGCCCGATTAGAAGGGTATGTGTATTTTTTCCCTAGGCCATTCTCGTTAAGCGATTGGAGCAGCAGAAGTGCGAAAAATTTGTTGCCTTCTCAACCATTTCTTGGCTTCAAACTCCCATATCTCGCGAACAGATTGACCAAACCCTAAAACTCCTATTGCATCTGAAAGTAGAAACTCGCTCGATTACAACGGTATGTGTATTTTACCCCTAGGCCGTTGTGGTTAAGCGTTTGGAGCAGCAGAAGTGCGAAAAATTTGTTGTCTTGTCAACCATTTCTTAGCTTCAAAGTCCCATATCTCGCGAACGGTTTGACCTAACCCAAAATGTCCTGCTGCGTCTGAAAGTAGAAACTAGCCCGATTGCAACGGTATGTGTATTTTTCCCTAGGCCATTCTGGTTAAGGAACTGGAGCAGCAGAAGTGCGAAAAATTTGTTGCCTTGTCAACCATTTCTTAGTTTCAAAGTCCCATATCTCGCGAACGGATTGACCAAACCCAAAAATTCCTGCTGCGTCTGAAAGTAGAAACTCGCCCGATTACAACGGTGTGTGTATTTCTTCCCTAGGCCATTCTGGTTAAGCGTTTGGAGCAGCAGAAGTGCGAAAAATTTGTTGTCTTCTCAACCATTTCCTAGCTTCAAACTCCCATATCTCGTGAACGGATTGACCTAACCCAAAAATTCCTATTGCACCTGAAAGTAGAAACTCGCCCGATTACAACGGTATGTGTATTTTTTCCCTAGGCCATTCTCGTTAAGCGATTGGAGCAGCAGAATTGCGAAAAATTTGTTGCCTTCTCAACCATTTCTTGGCTTCAAACTCCCATATCTCGTGAACGGATTGAACTAACCCAAAAATTCCTATTGCATCTGAAAGTAGAAACTCGCCCGATTACAACGGTATGTGTATTTTTCCCCTAGGCCATTCTGGTTAAGCGATTGGAGCAGCAGAAGTGTGAAAAATTTGTTATCTTGTCAACCATTTCTTAGCTTCAAAGTCCGATATCTCGCGAAAGGATTGACCAAACCCAAAAATTCCTGCCGCGTCTGAAAGTAGAAACTCGCCCGATTACAACGGTATGTGTATTTTTTCCCTAGGCCATTCTCGTTAAGCGTTTGGAGCAGCAGAAGTGCGAAATATTTGTCGCCTTCTCAACCATTTCTTAGCTTCAATCTCCCATATCTCGCGAACGGATTGACCTAACCCAAAAATTCCTATTGCATCTGAAAGTAGACACTCGCACGATTACAACGGTATATGTATTTTTTCGCTAGGCCATTCTGGTTAAGCGTTTGGAGCAGCAGAATTGCGAAAAATTTGTTGTCTTCGCAACCATTTCTTACCTTCAAACTCCCATATCACGTGAACGGATTGACCTAACCCAAAAATTCCTATTGCATCTGAAAGTAGAAACTCACCCGATTACAAGTGTATGTGTATTTTTTCCCTAGGCCATTCTCGTTAAGCGATGGGAGCAGCAGAAGTGCGAAAAATTTGTTGCCTTCTCATTCATTTCCTGGCTTCAAACTCCCATATCTCGCGAACAGATTGACCAAACCCTAAAATTCCTTTTGCATCTGAAAGTAGAAACTCGCCCGATTACAACGGTATGTGTATTTTTCCCCTAGGCCGTTCGGGTTAAGCGTTAGGAGCAGCAGAATTGCGAAAAATTTGATGTCTTCGCAACCATTTCTTAGCTTCAAACTCCCATATCTCGGGAACGGATTGACCTAACCCAAAAATTCCTATTGCATCTGAAAGTAGAAACTCGCCCGATTACAACGGTATGTGTATTTTTTCCCTAGGCCATTCTAGTTAAGCCACTGGAGCAGCAGAATTGCAAAAAATTTGTTGTCTTGTCAACCATTTCTTAGCTTCAAAGTCCCATATCTCGCGAACGGATTGACCTAACCCAAAAGTTCCTATTGCGTCTGAAAGTAGAAACTTGTCCGATTACAACGGTATGTGTATTTTTTCCCTATGCCATTCTGGTTAGGCGTTTGGAGCAGCAGAAATGCGAAAAATTTGTTACCTTCTCACCCATTTCTTAGCTTCAAACTCCCATATCTCGCGAACGGATTGACCTAACCCAAAAATTCCTATTGCATCTGAAAGTAGAAACTCGCCCGATTACATCGGTATGTGTATTTTTTCCCTAGGCCATTCTGGTTAAGCGATTGGAGCAGCAGAAGTGCGCAAAATTTGTTATCTTGTCAACCATTTCTTAGCTTCAAAGTCCGATATCTCGCGAACGGATTGACCAAACCAAAAAATTCCTGCAGCGTCTGAAAGTAGAAACTCGCCCGATTACAACGGTATGTGTATTTTTTCCCCAGGCCATTCTGGTTAAGCGTTTGGAGCAGCAGAAGTGCGAAAAATTTGTCGCCTTCTCAACAATTTCTTACATTCAATCTCCCATATCTCGCGAACGGATTGACCTAACCCAGAAATTCCTATTGCATCTGAAAGTAGAAACTCGCCCGATTACAACGGTATGTGTATTTTTCCCCTAGGCCATTCTGGTTAAGCGATTGGAGCAGCGGAATTGTGAAAAATTTGTTATCTTGTCAACCATTTCTTAGCTTCAAAGTCCGATATCTCGCGAAAGAATTGACCAAACCCAAAAATTCCTGCTGCGCCTGAAAGTAGAAACTCGCCCGATTACAACGGTATGTGTATTTCTTCCATAGGCCATTCTCGTTAAGCGTTTGGAGCAGCAGAAGTGCGAAAAATTTGTCGCCTTCTCAACCATTTCTTAGCTTCAATCTCCCATGTCTCGCGAACGGATTGACCTAACCCAAAAATTCCTATTGCATCTGAAAGTAGACACTCGCACGATTACAACGGTATATGTATTTTTTCCCTAGGCCATTCTGGTTAAGCGTTTGGAGCAGCAGTATTGCGAAAAATTTGTTGTCTTCGCAACCATTTCTTAGCTTCAAACTCCCATATCTCGTGAACGGATTGACCTAACCCAAAAATTCCTATTGCATCTGAAAGTACAAACTCGCCCGATTACAAGTGTATGTGTATTTTTTCCCTAGGCCATTCTCGTTAAGCGATTGGAGCAGCAGAAGTGCGAAAAATTTGTCGCCTTCTCAACAATTTCTTACATTCAATCTCCCATATCTCGCGAACGGATTGACCTAACCCAGAAATTCCTATTGCATCTGAAAGTAGAAACTCGCCCGATTACAACGGTATGTGTATTTTTCCCCTAGGCCATTCTGGTTAAGCGATTGGAGCAGCGGAATTGTGAAAAATTTGTTATCTTGTCAACCATTTCTTAGCTTCAAAGTCCGATATCTCGCGAAAGAATTGACCAAACCCAAAAATTCCTGCTGCGCCTGAAAGTAGAAACTCGCCCGATTACAACGGTATGTGTATTTCTTCCATAGGCCATTCTCGTTAAGCGTTTGGAGCAGCAGAAGTGCGAAAAATTTGTCGCCTTCTCAACCATTTCTTAGCTTCAATCTCCCATATCTCGCGAACGGATTGACCTAACCCAAAAATTCCTATTGCATCTGAAAGTAGACACTCGCACGATTACAACGGTATATGTATTTTTTCCCTAGGCCATTCTGGTTAAGCGTTTGGAGCAGCAGTATTGCGAAAAATTTGTTGTCTTCGCAACCATTTCTTAGCTTCAAACTCCCATATCTCGTGAACGGATTGACCTAACCCAAAAATTCCTATTGCATCTGAAAGTACAAACTCGCCCGATTACAAGTGTATGTGTATTTTTTCCCTAGGCCATTCTCGTTAAGCGATTGGAGCAGCAGAAGTGCGAAAAATTTGTTGCCTTCTCATCCATTTCCTGGCTTCAAACTCCCATATCTCGCGAACAGATTGACCAAACCCTAAAATTCCTTTTGCATCTGAAAGTAGAAACTCGCCCGATTACAACGGTATGTGTATTTTTCCCCTAGGCCGTTCGGGTTAAGCGTTTGGAGCAGCAGAATTGCGAAAAATTTGATGTCTTCGCAACCATTTCTTAGCTTCAATCTCCCATATCTCGGTAACGGATTGAACAAACCCAAAAATTCCTGCTGCGTCTGAAAGTAGAAACTCGCCCGATTACAACGGTATGTGTATTTTTTCCCTAGGCCATTCTGGTTAGGCGTTTGGAGCAGCAGAATTGCGAAAAATTTGTTGTCTGCTCAACTATTTCTTAGCTTCAAACTCCCATATCTCGTGAACAGATTGACCAAACCTTAAAATTCCTATTGCATCTGAAAGTAGAAACTCGCCCGATTACAACGGTATGTGTATTTTTTCCCCAGGCCATTCTGGTTAAGCGTTTGGAGCAGCAGAATTGCGAAAAATTTGTTGTCTTCTCAACCATTTCTTAGATTCAAAGTCCCATATCTCGCGAACGGAATGACCTAACCCAAGCATTCCTGCTGCGTCGGAATGTATAAACTCGCCCGATTACAACGGTATGTGTATTTTTTCCCTAGGCCATTCTGGTTAAGCGTTTGGAGCAGCAGAATTGCGAAAAATTTGTTGTCTTCTCAACCACTTCTTAGCTTCAAACTCCCATATCTCGTGAACGGATTGACCTAACCCAAAAATTCCTATTGCATCGAAAGTAGAAACTCGCCCGATTACAAGGGTACGTGTATTTTTTCCCTAGGCCATTCTCGTTAAGCGATTGGAGCAGCAGAAGTGCTAAAACATTGTTGCCTTCTCAACTATTTCTTAGCTTCAAACTCCCATATCTCGCTAACGGATTGAACAAACCCAAAAATTCCTGCTGCGTCTGAAAGTAGAAACTCGCCCGATTACAACGGTATGTGTATTTTTTCCCCAGGCCATTCTGGTTAAGCGTTTGGAGCTTCAGATGTGCGAAAAATTTGTCGCCTTCTCAACCATTTCTTAGCTTCAAACTTCCATATCTCGCTAACGGATTGAACAAACCCAAAAATTCCTGCTGCGTCTGAAAGTAGAAACTCGCCCGATTAGAAGGGTATGTGTATTTTTTCCCTAGGCCATTCTCGTTAAGCGATTGGAGCAGCAGAAGTGCGAAAAATTTGTTGCCTTCTCAACCATTTCTTGGCTTCAAACTCCCATATCTCGCGAACAGATTGACCAAACCCTAAAACTCCTATTGCATCTGAAAGTAGAAACTCGCTCGATTACAACGGTATGTGTATTTTTCCCCTAGGCCGTTGTGGTTAAGCGTTTGGAGCAGCAGAAGTGCGAAAAATTTGTTGTCTTGTCAACCATTTCTTAGCTTCAAAGTCCCATATCTCGCGAACGGTTTGACCTAACCCAAAATGTCCTGCTGCGTCTGAAAGTAGAAACTAGCCCGATTGCAACGGTATGTGTATTTTTCCCTAGGCCATTCTGGTTAAGGGACTGGAGCAGCAGAAGTGCGAAAAATTTGTTGTCTTGTCAACCATTTCTTAGTTTCAAAGTCCCATATCTCGCGAACGGATTGACCAAACCCAAAAATTCCTGCTGCGTCTGAAAGTAGAAACTCGCCCGATTACAACGGTGTGTGTATTTCTTCCCTAGGCCATTCTGGTTAAGCGTTTGGAGCAGCAGAATTGCGAAAAATTTGTTGTCTTCTCAACCATTTCCTAGCTTCAAACTCCCATATCTCGTGAACGGATTGACCTTACCCAAAAATTCCTATTGCACCTGAAAGTAGAAACTCGCCCGATTACAACGGTATGTGTATTTTTTCCCTAGGCCATTCTCGTTAAGCGATTGGAGCAGCAGAATTGCGAAAAATTTGTTGCCTTCTCAACCATTTCTTGGCTTCAAACTCCCATATCTCGTGAACGGATTGAACTAACCCAAAAATTCCTATTGCATCTGAAAGTAGAAACTCGCCCGATTACAACGGTATGTGTATTTTTCCCCTAGGCCATTCTGGTTAAGCGATTGGAGCAGCAGAAGTGTGAAAAATTTGTTATCTTGTCAACCATTTCTTAGCTTCAAAGTCCGATATCTCGCGAAAGGATTGACCAAACCCAAAAATTCCTGCCGCGTCTGAAAGTAGAAACTCGCCCGATTACAACGGTATGTGTATTTTTTCCCTAGGCCATTCTCGTTAAGCGTTTGGAGCAGCAGAAGTGCGAAATATTTGTCGCCTTCTCAACCATTTCTTAGCTTCAATCTCCCATATCTCGCGAACGGATTGACCTAACCCAAAAATTCCTATTGCATCTGAAAGTAGACACTCGCACGATTACAACGGTATATGTATTTTTTCGCTAGGCCATTCTGGTTAAGCGTTTGGAGCAGCAGAATTGCGAAAAATTTGTTGTCTTCGCAACCATTTCTTACCTTCAAACTCCCATATCACGTGAACGGATTGACCTAACCCAAAAATTCCTATTGCATCTGAAAGTAGAAACTCACCCGATTACAAGTGTATGTGTATTTTTTCCCTAGGCCATTCTCGTTAAGCGATGGGAGCAGCAGAAGTGCGAAAAATTTGTTGCCTTCTCATTCATTTCCTGGCTTCAAACTCCCATATCTCGCGAACAGATTGACCAAACCCTAAAATTCCTTTTGCATCTGAAAGTAGAAACTCGCCCGATTACAACGGTATGTGTATTTTTCCCCTAGGCCGTTCGGGTTAAGCGTTAGGAGCAGCAGAATTGCGAAAAATTTGATGTCTTCGCAACCATTTCTTAGCTTCAATCTCCCATATCTCGGTAACGGATTGAACAAACCCAAAAATTCCTGCTGCGTCTGAAAGTAGAAACTCGCCCGATTACAACGGTATGTGTATTTTTTCCCTAGGCCATTCTGGTTAGGCGTTTGGAGCAGCAGAATTGCGAAAAATTTGTTGTCTTCGCAACCATTTCTTAGCTTCAAACTCCCATATCTCGGGAACGGATTGACCTAACCCAAAAATTCCTATTGCATCTGAAAGTAGAAACTCGCCCGATTACAACGGTATGTGTATTTTTTCCCTAGGCCATTCTAGTTAAGCCACTGGAGCAGCAGAATTGCAAAAAATTTGTTGTCTTGTCAACCATTTCTTAGCTTCAAAGTCCCATATCTCGCGAACGGATTGACCTAACCCAAAAGTTCCTATTGCGTCTGAAAGTAGAAACTTGTCCGATTACAACGGTATGTGTATTTTTTCCCTATGCCATTCTGGTTAGGCGTTTGGAGCAGCAGAAATGCGAAAAATTTGTTACCCTCTCACCCATTTCTTAGCTTCAAACTCCCATATCTCGCGAACGGATTGACCTAACCCAAAAATTCCTATTGCATCTGAAAGTAGAAACTCGCCCGATTACAACGGTATGTGTATTTCTTCCCTAGGCCATTCTGGTTAAGCGTTCGGAGCAGCACAAGTGCGAAAAATTTGTTGCCTTCTCAACCATTTCTTGGCTTCAAACTCCCATATCTCGCGAACAGATTGACCTAACCCAAAAATTCCTGCTGCGTCTGAAAGTAGAAACTCGCCCGATTACAACGGTATGTGTATTGTTCCCCTAGGCCATTCCGGTTAAGCGACTGGAGCAGCAGAATTGCGAAAAATTTGTTGCCTTCTCAACCATTTCTTGGCTTCAAACTCACATATCTCGCGAACAGATTGACCTAACCCAAAAATTCCTGCTGCGTCTGAAAGTAGAAACTCGCCCCTTTACAACGGTATGTGTATTTTTCCCCTAGGCCATTCTGGTTAAGCGACTGGAGCAGCAAAAGTGCAAAAAATTTGTTGTCTTGTCAGCCATTTCTTAGCTTCAAAGTCCCATATCTCGCGAACGGATTGACCAAACCCAAAAATTCCTGCAGCGTCTGAAAGTAGAAACTCGCCCGATTACAACGGTATGTGTATTTTTCCCCTAGGCAATTCTGGTTAAGCGACTGGAGCAGCAGAAGTGCTAAAAATTTGTTGTCTTGTCATCCATTTCTTAGCTTCAAAGTCCCATTTCTCGCGACGGATTGACCAAACCCAAAAATTCCTGCTGTGTCTGAAAGTAGATACTCGCCCGATTACAACGGTATGTGTATTTTTCCCCTAGGCCATACTGGTTAAGCGACTGGAGCAGCAGAAGTGCTAAAAATTTGTTGTCTTGTCAACCATTTCTTAGCTTCAAACTCCCATATCTCGCGAACGGATTGACCTAATCCAAAAGTTCCTATTGCGTCTGAAAGTAGAAACTTGTCCGATTACAACGGTATGTGTATTTTTTCCCTAGGCCATTCTGGTTAGGCGTTTGGAGCAGCAGAAATGCGAAAAATTTGTTACCTTCTCACCCATTTCTTAGCTTCAAACTCCCATATCTCGCGAACGGATTGACCAAACCCAAAAATTCCTATTGCATCTGAAAGTAGAAACTCGCACAAATACAACGCTATGTGAATTTCTTCCCTAGGCCATTCTGGTTAAGCGACTGGAGCAGCAGAAGTGGGAAAAATTTGTTGTCTTGTCAACCATTTCTTAGCTTCAAAGTCCCACATCTCGCGAACGGATTGACCAAACCCAAAAATTCCTGCTGCGTCTGAGAGTAGATACTCGCCCGATTACAACCGTATGTGTATTTTTTCCCTAGGCCCTTCTGGTTAAGCAACTGCAGCAGCAGAAGTGCGAAAAATTTGTTGTCTTGTCAACCATTTCTTAGCTTCAAAGTCCCATATCTCGCGAACGGATTGACCTAACCCAAAAGTTCCTATTGCTTCTGAAAGTAGAAACTCGCCCGATTACAACGGTATGTGTATTTCGTCCCTAGGCAATTCTGGTTAAGCGTTTGGAGCAGCAGAAGTGCGAAAAATTTGTTACCTTCTCAACCATTTCTTAGCTTCAAACTCCCATATCTCGCGAACGGATTGAATTAACCCAAAAATTCCTATTGCATCTGAAAGTAGAAACTCGCCCGATTAGAACGGTATGTGTATTTTTTCCCTAGGCCTTTCTGGTTAAGCGTTTGGAGCAGCAGAAGTGCGACACATTTGTTATCTTCTCAACCATTCTTAGCTTCAAACTCCCATATCTCGCGAACGGATTGACCTAACCCAAAAAGTCCTGCTGCGTCTGAAAGTAGAAACTCGTCCAGTTACAACGGTATCTGTATTTTTTCCCTAGGCCATTCTGGTTAAGCGACTGCAGCAGCAGAATTGCGAACAATTTGTTGTCTTGTCAACCATTTCTTAGCTTCAAAGTCCCGTATCTCGCGAAAGGATTGACCAAACCCAAAAATTCCTGCTGCGTCTGAAAATAGAAACTCGCCCGATTACAACGGTATGTGTATTTTTTCCCTAGGCCATTCTGGTTAAGCGACTGCAGCAGCAGAAGTGCAAAGAATTTGTTGTCTTGTCAACCATTTCTTAGCTTCAAAGTCCCATATCTCGCGAACGGATGGACCAAACCCCAAAATTCCTGCTGCGTCTGAAAGTAGAAACTCGCCCGATTACAACGGTATGTGTATTTTTTCTCCTGGCCATTCTCGTTAAGCGTTTGGAGCAGCAGAAGTGCGAAAAATTTGTCGCCTTCTCAACCATTTCTTAGCTTCAAACTCCCATATCTCGCGAACGGATTGACCTAACCCAAAAATTCCTATTGCATCTGAAAGTAGAAACTCGCCCGATTACAACGGTATGTGTATTTTCTCCCTAGGCCATTCTGGTTAAGCGTTTGGAGCAGCAGAAGTGCGAAAAATTTGTTACCTTCTCACCCATTTCTAACCTTCAAACTCCCATATCTCGCGAACGGATTGACATAACCCAAAAATTCCTATTGCATCTGAAAGTAGAAACTCGCCCGATTACAACGGTATGTGTATTTTTTCCCTAGGCCATTCTGGTTAAGCGTTTGGAGCAGCAGAATTGCGAAAAATTTGTTGTCTTCTCAACCATTTCTTAGCTTCAAACTCCCATATCTCGCGACAGGATGGACCTAACCCAAAAAGTCCTGCTGCGTCTGAAAGTAGAAAGTAGCCCGATTACAACGGTATGTGTATTTTTTCCCTAGGCCATTCTGGTTAAGCGTTTGGAGCAGCAGAATTGCGAAAAATTTGTTGTCTTCTCAACCATTTCTTAGCTTCAAACTCCCATATCTCGCGAACGGATGGACCTAACCCAAAAAATCCTGCTGCGTCTGAAAGTAGAAAGTAGCCCGATTACAACGGTATGTGTACTTTTTCCCTAGGCCATTCTGGTTAAGCGTTTGGAGCAGCAGAATTGCGAAAAATTTGTTGTCTTCTCAACCATTTCTTAGCTTCAAAGTCCCATATCTCGCGAACGGATTGACCAAACCCAAAAATTCCTGCTGCGTCTGAAAGTAGATACTCGCTCGATTACAACCCTATGTGTTTTTTTTCCCTAGGCCATTCTGGTTAAGCAACTGGAGCAGCAGAAGTGCGAAAAATATGTTGTCTTTTCAACCATTTCTAAGCTTCAAAGTCCCATATCTCGCGAACGGATTGACCAAACCCAAAAGTTCCTATTGCGTCTGAAAGTAGAAACTCGCCCGATTACAACGTTATGTGTATTTTTCACCTAGGCCATTCTGGTTAAGCGACTGGAGCAGCAGAAGTGCTAACAATTTGTTGTCTTGTCAACAATTTCTTAGCTTCAAACTCCCATTTCTCGCGACGGATTGACCAAACTCAAAAATTCCTGCTGCGTCTGAAGGTAGATACTCGCCCGATTACAACTGTATGTGTGTTTTTTCCCTAGGCCATTGTGGTTAAGCGTTTGGAGCCACAGAAGTGCGAAACATTTGTTACATTCTCAACCATTTCTTAGCTTCAAGCTGCCATATCTCGCGAACAGATTGACCAAACCCTAAAATTCCTATTGCATCTGAAATTAGAAACTCGCCCGATTACAACGGTATGTGTATTTTTCCCCTAGGCCGTTCTGGTTAAGCGTTTGGAGCAGCAGAAGTGCGAAAAATTTGATGTCTTGTCAACTATTTCTTAGCTTCAAAGTCCCATATCTCGCGACGGATTGACCTAACCCAAAAATTCCTATTTCATCTGAAAGTAGAAACTCGCCCGATTACAACGGTATGTGTATTTTTTCCCTAGGCCATTCTGGTTCAGCGATTGGAGCAGCAGAAGTGCGAAAAATTTGTTGTTTTCTCAACCATTCTTAGCTTCAAACTCCCATATCTCGCGAACGGATTGACCTAACTCAAAAAGTCCTGCTGCATCTGAAAGTAGAAACTCGCCCGATTACAACGGTATGTGTATTTTTCCCCTAGGCCATTCTGGTTAAGCGATTGGAGCAGCGGAATTGTGAAAAATTTGTTATCTTGTCAACCATTTCTTAGCTTCAAAGTCCGATATCTCGCGAAAGAATTGACCAAACCCAAAAATTCCTGCTGCGTCTGAAAGTAGAAACTCGCCCGATTACAACGGTATGTGTATTTCTTCCATAGGCCATTCTCGTTAAGCGTTTGGAGCAGCAGAAGTGCGAAAAATTTGTCGCCTTCTCAACCATTTCTTAGCTTCAATCTCCCATATCTCGCGAACGGATTGACCTAACCCAAAAATTCCTATTGCATCTGAAAGTAGACACTCGCACGATTACAACGGTATATGTATTTTTTCCCTAGGCCATTCTGGTTAAGCGTTTGGAGCAGCAGTATTGCGAAAAATTTGTTGTCTTCGCAACCATTTCTTAGCTTCAAACTCCCATATCTCGTGAACGGATTGACCTAACCCAAAAATTCCTATTGCATCTGAAAGTACAATCTCGCCCGATTACAAGTGTATGTGTATTTTTTCCCTAGGCCATTCTCGTTAAGCGATTGGAGCAGCAGAAGTGCGAAAAATTTGTTGCCTTCTCATCCATTTCCTGGCTTCAAACTCCCATATCTCGCGAACAGATTGACCAAACCCTAAAATTCCTTTTGCATCTGAAAGTAGAAACTCGCCCGATTACAACGGTATGTGTATTTTTCCCCTAGGCCGTTCGGGTTAAGCGTTTGGAGCAGCAGAATTGCGAAAAATTTGATGTCTTCGCAACCATTTCTTAGCTTCAATCTCCCATATCTCGGTAACGGATTGAACAAACCCAAAAATTCCTGCTGCGTCTGAAAGTAGAAACTCGCCCGATTACAACGGTATGTGTATTTTTTCCCTAGGCCATTCTGGTTAGGCGTTTGGAGCAGCAGAATTGCGAAAAATTTGTTGTCTTCGCAACCATTTCTTAGCTTCAAACTCCCATATCTCGGGAACGGATTGACCTAACCCAAAAATTCCTATTGCATCTGAAAGTAGAAACTAGCCCGATTACAAGGGTATGTGTATTTTTTCCCTAGGCTATTCTGGTTAAGCGATTGGAGCAGCAGAATTGCGAAAAATTTGTTATCTTGTCAACCATTTCTTAGCTTCAAAGTCCGATATCTCGCGAACGGATAGACCATACCCAAAAATTCCTGCAGCGTCTGAAAGTAGAAACTCGCCCGATTACAGCGGTATGTGTATTTCCTCCCTAGGCCATTCTGGTTAAGCGTTTGGAGCAGCAGAAGTGCGAAAAATTTGTTGTCTTCTCAACCATTTCTTAGCTTCAATCTCCCATATCTCGCGAACGGATTGACCTAACCCAAAAACTCCTATTGCATCTGAAAGTAGAAACTCGCCCTATTGCAACGGTATGTGTATTTTTCCCCTTGGCCATTCTGGTTTAGCGTTTGGAGCAGCAGAAGTGCGAAAAATTTGTTGTCTGCTCAACTATTTCTTAGCTTCAAACTCCCATATCTCGTGAACAGATTGACCAAACCTTAAAATTCCTATTGCATCTGAAAGTAGAAACTCGCCCGATTACAACGGTATGTGTATTTTTTCCCCAGGCCATTCTGGTTAAGCGTTTGGAGCAGCAGAATTGCGAAAAATTTGTTGTCTTCTCAACCATTTCTTAGATTCAAAGTCCCATATCTCGCGAACGGAATGACCTAACCCAAGCATTCCTGCTGCGTCTGAATGTAGAAACTCGCCCGATTACAACGGTATGTGTATTTTCTCCCTAGGCCATTCTGGTTAAGCGTTTGGAGCAGCAGAAGTGCGAAAAATTTGTTACCTTCTCACCCATTTCTAACCTTCAAACTCCCATATCTCGCGAACGGATTGACATAACCCAAAAATTCCTATTGCATCTGAAAGTAGAAACACGCCCGATTACAACGGTATGTGTATTTTTTCCCTAGGCCATTCTGGTTAAGCGTTTGGAGCAGCAGAATTGCGAAAAATTTGTTGTCTTCTCAACCATTTCTTAGCTTCAAACTCCCATATCTCGCGACAGGATGGACCTAACCCAAAAAGTCCTGCTGCGTCTGAAAGTAGAAAGTAGCCCGATTACAACGGTATGTGTATTTTTTCCCTAGGCCATTCTGGTTAAGCGTTTGGAGCAGCAGAATTGCGAAAAATTTGTTGTCTTCTCAACCATTTCTTAGCTTCAAACTCCCATATCTCGCTAACGGATTGAACAAACCCAAAAATTCCTGCTGCGTCTGAAAGTAGAAACTCGCCCGATTAGAAGGGTATGTGTATTTTTTCCCTAGGCCATTCTCGTTAAGCGATTGGAGCAGCAGAACTGCGAAAAATTTGTTGCCTTCTCAACCATTTCTTGGCTTCAAACTCCCATATCTCGCGAACAGATTGACCAAACCCTAAAATTCCTATTGCATCTGAAAGTAGAAACTCGCTCGATTACAACGGTATGTGTATTTTTCCCCTAGGCCGTTCGGGTTAAGCGTTTGGAGCAGCAGAATTGCGAAAAATTTGATGTCTTCGCAACCATTTCTTAGCTTCAATCTCCCATATCTCGGTAACGGATTGAACAAACCCAAGCATTCCTGCTGCGTCTGAATGTATAAACTCGCCCGATTACAACGGTATGTGTATTTTTTCCCTAGGCCATTCTGGTTAAGCGTTTGGAGCAGCAGAATTGCGAAAAATTTGTTGTCTTCTCAACCATTTCTTAGCTTCAAACTCCCATATCTCGCGAACGGATAGACCATACCCAAAAATTCCTGCAGCGTCTGAAAGTAGAAACTCGCCCGATTACAGCGGTATGTGTATTTCTTCCCTAGGCCATTCTGGTTAAGCGTTTGGAGCAGCAGAAGTGCGAAAAATTTGTTGTGTTCTCAACCATTTCTTAGCTTCAATCTCCCATATCTCGCGAACGGATTGACCTAACCCAAAAATTCCTGCTGCGTCTGAAAGTAGAAACTCGCCCGATTACAACGGTATGTGTATTTTTTCCCTAGGCCATTCTCGTTAAGCGATTGGAGCAGCAGAATTGCGAAAAATTTGTTGTCTTCTCAACCATTTCTTAGATTCAAACTCCCATATCTCGCGAACGGAATGACCTAACCCAAGCATTCCTGCTGCGTCTGAAAGTATAAACTCGCCCGATTACAACGGTATGTGTATTTTTTCCCTAGGCCATTCTGGTTAAGCGTTTGGAGCAGCAGAAGTGCGAAAAATTTGTTGCCTTCTCAACCATTTCTTAGCTTCAAACTCCCATCTCTCGCGAACAGATTGACCAAACCCTAAAATTACTATTGCATCTGAAAGTAGAAGCTCGCCCGATTACAACGGTATGTGTATTTTTCCCCTAGGCCATTCTGGTTTAGCGTTTGGAGCAGCAGAAGTGCGAAAAATTTGTTGTCTTCTCAACTATTTCTTAGCTTCAAACTCCCATATCTCGCTAACGGATTGAACAAACCCAAAAATTCCCCCTGCGTCTGAAAGTAGAAACTCGCCCGATTACAACGGTATGTGTATTTTTTCCCTAGGCCATTCTCGTTAAGCGATTGGAGCAGCAGAAGTGCGAAAAATTTGTTGCCTTCTGAACCATTTCTTAGCTTCAAACTCCCATATCTCGTGAACGGATTGACCTAACCAAAAATTCCTATTGCATCTGAAAGTAGAAACTCGCCCGATTACAAGGGTATGTGTATTTTTTCCCTAGGCCATTCTCGTTAAGCGATTGGAGCAGCAGAAGTGCGAAAAATTTGTTGCCTTCTGAACCATTTCTTAGCTTCGAACTCCCATCTCTCGCGAACAGATTGACCAAACCCTAAAATTACTATTGCATCGGAAAGTAGAAACTCGCCAGATTACAACGGTATGTGTATTTTTCCCCTAGGCCATTCTGGTTTAGCGTTTGGAGCAGCAGAAGTGCGAAAAATATGTTGCCTTCTCAACCATTTCTTAGCTTCAAACTCCCATCTCTCGCGAACAGATTGACCAAACCCTAAAATTACTATTGCATCTGAAAGTAGAAACTCGCCCGATTACAACGGTATGTGTATTTTTCCCCTAGGCCGTTCTGGTTAAGCGACTGGAGCAGCAGAAGTGCGAAAAATTTGTTGTCTTGTCAAACATTTCTTAGCTTCAAAGTCCCATATCTCGCGAACGGATTGACCAAACCCAAAAATTCCTGCTGCGTCTGAAAGTAGAAACTCGCCCGATTACAACGGTATGTGTGTTTTTTCCCTAGGCCATTCTGGTTAAGCGTTTGGACCAGCAGAATTGCGAAAAATTTGTTGTCTTCTCAACCATTTCGTAGATTCAAACTCCCATATCTCGCGAACGGAATGACCTAACCCAAGAACTCCTGCTGCGTCTGAAAGTAGAAACTCGCCCGATTACAACGGTATGTGTATTTTTTCCATAGGCCGTTCTGGTTAAGCGTTTGGAGCAGCAGAATTGCGAATAATTTGTTGTCTTCTCAACCATATCTTAGCTTCAAACTCCCATATCTCGTGAACGGATTGACCTAACCAAAAATTCCTATTGCATCTGAAAGTAGAAACTCGCCCGATTACAAGGGTATGTGTATTTTTTCCCTAGGCCATTCTCGTTAAGCTATTGGAGCAGCAGAAGTGCGAAAAATTTGTTGCCTTCTGAACCATTTCTTAGCTTCAAACTCCCATATCTCGCGAACAGATTGACCAAACCCTAAAATTCCTATTGCGTCTGAAAGTAGAAACTCGCCCGATTACAACGGTATGTGTATTTTTCCCCTAGGCCGTTCTGGTTAAGCGTTTGGAGCAGCAGAAGTGCGAAAAATTTGTTGTCTTCTCAACCATTTCCTAGCTTCAAACTCCCATATCTCGCGAACGGAATGATCTAACCCAAGAACTCCTGCTGCGTCTGAAAGTAGAAACTCGCCCGATTACAACGGTATGTGTATTTTTTCCCTAGGCCATTCTCGTTAAGCGTTTGGAGCAGCAGAAGTGCGAAAAATTTGTCGCCTTCTCAACCATTTCTTAGCTTCAATCTCCCATATCTCGCGAACGGATTGACCTAACTCAAAAATTTCTATTGCATCTGAAAGTAGACACTCGCACGAATACAACGGTATATGTATTTTATCCCTAGGCCATTCTGGTTAAGCGTTTGGAGCAGCAGAATTTCGAAAAATTTGTTGTCTTCGCAACCATTTCTTAGCTTCAAGCTCCCATATCTCGTGAACGGATTGACCTAACCCAAAAATTCCTATTGCATCTGAAAGTAGAAACTCGCCCGATTACAAGTGTATGTGTATTTTTTCCCTAGGCCATTCTCGTTAAGCGATTGGAGCAGCAGAAGTGCGAAAAATTTGTTGCCTTCTCATCCATTTCCTGGCTTCAAACTCCCATACCTCGCGAACAGGTTGACCAAACCCTAAAATTCCTTTTGCATCTGAAAGTAGAAACTCGCCCGATTACAACGGTTTGTGTATTTTTCCCCTAGGCCGTTCTGGTTAAGCGTTTGGAGCAGCAGAATTGCGAAAAATTTGTTGTCTTCTCAACCATTTCTTTGATTCAAACTCCCATATCTCGCTAACGGATTGAACAAACCCAAAAATTCCTGCTGCGTCTGAAAGTAGAAACTCGCCCGATTACAACGGTATGTGTATTTTTCCCCTCGGCCATTCTGGTTTAGCGTTTGGAGCAGCAGAAGTGCGAAAAATTTGTTGTCCTCTCAACCATTTCTTAGCTTCAAAATCCCGTATCTCGCGAACCGATTGACCAAACCCAAAAATTCCTGTTGCGCCTGAAAGTAGAAACTCGCCCGATTACAACGGTATGTGTGTTTTTTCCCTAGGCCATTCTGGTTAAGCGTTTGGAGCAGCAGAATTGCGAAAAATTTGTTGTCTTCTCAACCATTTCTTAGATTCAAACTCCCATATCTCGCGAACGGAATGACCTAACCCAAGCATTCCTTCTGCGTCTGAAAGTTTAAACTCGCCCGATTACAACGGTATGTGTATTTTCTTCCCTAGGCCATTCTGGTTAAGCGTTTGGAGCTGCAGAAGTGCGAAAAATTTGTTGCCTTCTCAACCATTTCTTAGTTTCAAACTCCCATCTCTCGCGAACAGATTGACCAAACCCTAAAATTACTATTGGATCTGAAAGTAGAAACTCGCCCGATTACAACGGTATGTGTATTTTTCCCCTAGGCCATTCTGGTTTAGCGTTTGGAGCAGCAGAAGTGCGAAAAATTTGTTGTCTTCTCAACTATTTCTTAGCTTCAAACTCCCATATCTCGCTAACGGATTGAACAAACCCAAAAATTCCCCCTGCGTCTGAAAGTAGAAACTCGCCCGATTACAACGGTATGTGTATTTTTTCCCTAGGCCATTCTCGTTAAGTGATTGGAGCAGCAGAAGTGCGAAAAATTTGTTGCCTTCTCAATCATTTCTTAGCTTCAAACTCCCATCTCTCGCGAACAGATTGACCAAACCCTAAAATTACTATTGCATCTGAAAGTAGAAACTCCCCCGATTACAACGGTATGTTTATTTTTCCCCTAGGCCATTCTGGTTTAGCGTTTGGAGCGGCAGAAGTGCGAAAAACTTTTTGTCTTCTCAACTATTTCTTAGCTTCAAACTCCCATATCTCGCTAACGGATTGAACAAACCCAAAAATTCCTGCTGCGTCTGAAAGTAGAAACTCGCCCGATTACAACGGTATGTGTATTTTTTCCCTAGGCCATTCTCGTTAAGCGATTGGAGCAGCAGAAGTGCGAAAAATTTGTTGCCTTCTCAACCATTTCTTAGCTTCAAACTCCCATATCTCGTGAACGGATTGACCTAACCAAAAATTCCTATTGCATCTGAAAGTAGAAACTCGCCCGATTACAAGGGTATGTGTATTTTTTCCCTAGGCCATTCTCGTTAAGCGATTGGAGCAGCAGAAGTGCGAAAAATTTGTTGCCTTCTGAACCATTTCTTAGCTTCAAACTACCATCTCTCGCGAACAGATTGACCAAACCCTAAAATTACTATTGCATCGGAAAGTAGAAACTCGCCCGATTACAACGGTATGTGTATTTTTCCCCTAGGCCATTCTGGTTTAGCGTTTGGAGCAGCAGAAGTGCGAAAAATTTGTTGTCCTCTCAACCATTTCTTAGCTTCAAAATCCCGTATCTCGCGAACCGATTGACCAAACCCAAAAATTCCTGTTGCGCCTGAAAGTAGAAACTCGCCCGATTACAACGGTATGTCTGTTTTTTCCCTAGGCCATTCTGGTTAAGCGTTTGGAGCAGCAGAATTGCGAAAAATTTGTTGTCTTCTCAACCATTTCGTAGATTCAAACTCCCATATCTCGCGAACGGAATGACCTAACCCAAGAACTCCTGCTACGTCTGAAAGTAGAAACTCGCCCGATTACAACGGTATGTGTATTTTTTCCCTAGGCCATTCCGGTTAAGCGTTTGGAGCAGCAGAATTGCGAATAATTTGTTGTCCTCTCAACCATTTCTTAGCTTCAAAGTCCCGTATCTCGCGAACCGATTGACCAAACCCAAAAATTCTTGTTGCGCCTGAAAGTAGAAACTCGCCCGATTGCAACGGTTTGTGTATTTTTTCCCTAGGCCATTCTGGTTAAGCGACTGGAGCAGCAGAACTGCGAAAAATTTGTTGCCTTCTCAACCATTTCTTGGCTTCAAACTCCCATATCTCGCGAACAGATTGACCAAACCCTAAAATTCCTATTGCATCTGAAAGTAGAAACTCGCCCGATTACAACGGTATGTGTATTTTTCCCCTAGGCCGTTCTGGTTAATTGTTTGGAGCAGCAGAATTGCGAAAAATTTGTTGTCTTCTCAACCATTTCTTAGATTCAAACTCCCATATCTCGCGAACGGAATGACCTAACCCAAGCATTCCTTCTGCGTCTGAAAGTTTAAACTCGCCCGATTACAACGGTATGTGTATTTTCTTCCCTAGGCCATTCTGGTTAAGCGTTTGAAGCAGCAGAAGTGCGAAAAATTTGTTGCCTTCTCAACCATTTCTTAGTTTCAAACTCCCATCTCTCGCGAACAGATTGACCAAACCCTAAAATTACTATTGCATCTGAAAGTAGAAACTCGCCCGATTACAACGGTATGTGTATTTTTCCCCTAGGCCATTCTGGTTTAGCGTTTGGAGCAGCAGAAGTGCGAAAAATTTGTTGTCTTCTCAACTATTTCTTAGCTTCAAACTCCCATATCTCGCTAACGGATTGAACAAACCCAAAAATTCCCCCTGCGTCTGAAAGTAGAAACTCGCCCGATTACAACGGTATGTGTATTTTTTCCCTAGGCCATTCTCGTTAAGTAATTGGAGCAGCAGAAGTGCGAAAAATTTGTTGCCTTCTCAATCATTTCTTAGCTTCAAACTCCTATCTCTCGCGAACAGATTGACCAAACCCTAAAATTACTATTGCATCTGAAAGTAGAAACTCGCCCGATTACAACGGTATGTGTATTTTTCCCCTAGGCCATTCTGGTTTAGCGTTTGGAGCGGCAGAAGTGCGAAAAACTTTTTGTCTTCTCAACTATTTCTTAGCTTCAAACTCCCATATCTCGCTAACGGATTGAACAAACCCAAAAATTCCTGCTGCGTCTGAAAGTAGAAACTCGCCCGATTACAACGGTATGTGTATTTTTTCCCTAGGCCATTCTCGTTAAGCGATTGGAGCAGCAGAAGTGCGAAAAATTTGTTGCCTTCTCAACCATTTCTTAGCTTCAAACTCCCATATCTCGTGAACGAATTGACCTAACCAAAAATTCCTATTGCATCTGAAAGTAGAAACTCGCCCGATTACAAGGGTATGTGTATTTTTTCCCTAGGCCATTCTCGTTAAGCGATTGGAGCAGCAGAAGTGCGAAAAATTTGTTGCCTTCTGAACCATTTCTTAGCTTCAAACTACCATCTCTCGCGAACAGATTGACCAAACCCTAAAATTACTATTGCATCGGAAAGTAGAAACTCGCCCGATTACAACGGTATGTGTATTTTTCCCCTAGGCCATTCTGGTTTAGCGTTTGGAGCAGCAGAAGTGCGAAAAATTTGTTGCCTTCTCAACCATTTCTTAGCTTCAAACTCCCATCTCTCGCCAACAGATTGACCAAACCCTAAAATTACTATTGCATCTGAAAGTAGAAACTCGCCCGATTACAACGGTATGTGTATTTTTCCCCTGGGCCATTCTGGTTTAGCGTTTGGAGCAGCAGAAGTGCGAAAAATTTGTTGTCTTGTCAAACATTTCTTAGCTTCAAAGTCCCATATCTCGCGAACGGATTGACCAAACCCAAAAATTACTGCTGCGTCTGAAAGTAGAAACTCGCCCGATTACAACGGTATGTGTATTTTTTCCCTGGGACATTCTGGTTAAGCGTTTGGAGCAGCAGAAGTGCGAAAAATTTGTTGCCTTCTCAACCATTTCTTAGCTTCAAACTCCCATCTCTCGCGAACAGATTGACCAAACCCTAAAATTACTATTGCATCTGAAAGTAGAAACTCGCCCGATTACAACGGTATGTGTATTTTTCCCCTAGGCCATTCTGGTTTAGCGTTTGGAGCAGCAGAAGTGCGAAAAACTTGTTGTCTTCTCAACTATTTCTTAGCTTCAAACTCCCATATCTCGCTAACGGATTGAACAAACCCAAAAATTCCTGCTGCGTCTGAAAGTAGAAACTCGCCCGATTACAACGGTATGTGTATTTTTTCCCTAGGCCATTCTCGTTAAGCGATTGGAGCAGCAGAATTGCGAAAAATTTGTTGCCTTCTCAACCATTTCTTATCTTCAAACTCCCATATCACGCGAACAGATTGACCAAACCCTAAAATTCCTATTGCATCTGAAAGTAGAAACCCGCCCGATTACAACGGTATGTGTATTTTTCCCCTAGGCCGTTCTGGTTAAGCGTTTGGAGCAGCAGAAGTGCGAAAAATTTGTTGTCTTGTCTACCATTTCTTAGCTTCAAACTCCCATATCTCGCGAACAGATTGACCAAACCCTAAAATTCCTATTGCGTCTGAAAGTAGAAACTCGCCCGATTACAACGGTATGTGTATTTTTCCCCTAGGCCGTTCTGGTTAAGCGTTTGGAGCAGCAGAAGTGCGAAAAATTTGTTGTCTTGTCAACCATTTCTTAGCTTCAATGTCCCATATCTCGCGAACGGATTGACTTAACCCAAAATGTCCTGCAGCGTCTGAAAGTAGAAACTCGCCCGATTACAACGGTATGTGTATTTCTTCGCTAGGCCATTCTGGTTAAGCGTTTGGAGCAGCAGAAGTGCGAAAAATTTGTTGCTTCTCAACCATTTCCTAGCTTCAAACTCCCATATCTCGCGAACGGATTGACCTAACCCAAAAATTCCTATTGCATCTGAAACTAGAAACTCGCCCGATTACAACGGTATGTGTATTTTTCCCCGAGGCCATTCTGGTTAAGCGATTGGAGCAGCAGAAGTGTAAAAAATTTGTTATCTTGTCAACCATTTCTTACCTTCAAAGTCCGATATCTCGCGAACGGATTGACCAAACCCAAGCATTCCTGCTGCGTCTGAAAGTATAAACTCGCCCGATTACAACGGTATGTGTATTTTTTCCCTAGGCCATTCTGGTTAAGCGTTTGGAGCAGCAGAAGTGCGAAAAATTTGTTGCCTTCTCAACCATTTCTTAGCTTCAAAGTCCCGTATCTCGCGAACAGATTGACCAAACCCTAAAATTACTATTGCATCTGTAAGTAGAAACTCGCCCGATTACAACGGTATGTGTATTTTTCCCCTAGGCCATTCTGGTTTAGCGTTTGGAGCAGCAGAAGTGCGAAAAACTTGTTGTCTTTTCAACTATTTCTTAGCTTCAAACTCCCATATCTCGCTAACGGATTGAACAAACCCAAAAATTCCTGCTGCGTCTGAAAGTAGAAACTCGCCCGATTACAACGGTATGTGTATTTTTTCCCTAGGCCATTCTCGTTAAGCGATTGGAGCAGCAGAAGTGCGAAAAATTTGTTGCCTTCTCAACCATTTCTTATCTTCAAACTCCCATATCACGCGAACAGATTGACCAAACCCTAAAATTCCTATTGCATCTGAAAGTAGAAACCCGCCCGATTACAACGGTATGTGTATTTTTCCCCTAGGCCGTTCTGGTTAAGCGTTTGGAGCAGCAGAAGTGCGAAAAATTTGTTGTCTTGTCTACCATTTCTTAGCTTCAAACTCCCATATCTCGCGAACAGATTGACCAAACCCTAAAATTCCTATTGCGTCTGAAAGTAGAAACTCGCCCGATTACAACGGTATGTGTATTTTTCCCCTAGGCCGTTCTGGTTAAGCGTTTGGAGCAGCAGAAGTGCGAAAAATTTGTTGTCTTGTCAACCATTTCTTAGCTTCAATGTCCCATATCTCGCGAACGGATTGACTTAACCCAAAATGTACTGCAGCGTCTGAAAGTAGAAACTCGCCCGATTACAACGGTATGTGTATTTCTTCGCTAGGCCATTCTGGTTAAGCGTTTGGAGCAGCAGAAGTGCGAAAAATTTGTTGCTTCTCAACCATTTCCTAGCTTCAAACTCCCATATCTCGCGAACGGATTGACCTAACCCAAAAATTCCTATTGCATCTGAAACTAGAAACTCGCCCGATTACAACGGTATGTGTATTTTTCCCCGAGGCCATTCTGGTTAAGCGATTGGAGCAGCAGAAGTGTAAAAAATTTGTTATCTTGTCAACCATTTCTTACCTTCAAAGTCCGATATCTCGCGAACGGATTGACCAAACCCAAGCATTCCTGCTGCGTCTGAAAGTATAAACTCGCCCGATTACAACGGTATGTGTATTTTTTCCCTAGGCCATTCTGGTTAAGCGTTTGGAGCAGCAGAAGTGCGAAAAATTTGTTGCCTTCTCAACCATTTCTTAGCTTCAAAGTCCCGTATCTCGCGAACCGATTGACCAAACCCAAAAATTCCTGTTGCGCCTGAAAGTAGAAACTCGCCCGATTGCAACGGTTTGTGTATTTTTTCCCTAGGCCATTCTGGTTAAGCGACTGGAGCAGCAGAACTGCGAAAAATTTGTTGTCTTGTCAAACATTTCTTAGCTTCAAAGTCCCATATCTCGCGAACGGATTGACCAAACCAAAAAATTCCTGCTGCGTCTGAAAGTAGAAACTCGCCCGATTACAAGGGTATGTGTATTTTTCCCTAGGCCATTCTCGTTAAGCGATTGGAGCAGCAGAATTGCGAAAAATTTGTTGCCTTCTCAACCATTTCTTAGCTTCAAGCTGCCATATCTCGCGAACAGATTGACCAAACCCTAAAATTCCTATTGCATCTGAAATTAGAAACTCGCCCGATTACAACGGTATGTTTTTTTTTCCCCTAGGCCGTTCTGGTTAAGCGTTTGGAGCAGCAGAAGTGCGAAAAATTTGTTGTCTTGTCAACCATTTCTTAGCTTCAAAGTCCCATATCTCGCGAACGGATTGACTTCACCCAAAAATTCCTATTGCATCTGAAAGTAGAAACTCGCCCGATTACAACGGTATGTGTATTTTTCCCCTAGGCCATTCTGGTTAAGCGATTGGAGCAGCAGAAGTGTGAAAAATTTGTTATCTTGTCAACCATTTCTTAGCTTCAAAGTCCGATATCTCGCGAACGGATTGACCAAACCCAAAAATTCCTGCTGCGTCTGAAAGTAGAATCTCGCCCGATTACAACGGTATGTGTATCTTTTCCCTAGCCCATTGTGGTTAAGAGTTTGGAGCAACAGAAGTGCGAAAAATTTGTTGCCTTCTCAACCATTTCTTAGCTTCAATCTCCCATATCTCGCAAACGGATTGACCTAACCCAAAAATTCCTATTGCATCTGAAAGTAGACACTCGCACGATTACAACGGTATGTGTATTTTTTCCCTAGGCCATTCTGGTTAAGCGTTTGGAGCAGCAGAATTGCGAAAAATTTGTTGTCTTCGCAATCATTTCTTAGCTTCAAACTCCCCTATCTCGTGAACAGATTGACCTAACCCAAAAATTCCTATTGCATCTGAAAGTAGAAACTCGCCCGATTACAAGTGTATGTGTATTTTTTCCCTAGGCCATTCTCGTTAAGCGATTGGAGCAGCAGCAGTGCGAAAAATTTGTTGCCTCCTCATCCATTTCCTGGCTTCAAACTCCCATATCTCGCGAACAGATTGACCAAACCCTAGAATTCCTTTTGCATCTGAAAGTATAAACTCGCCCGATTACAACGGTATGTGTATTTTTTCCCTAGGCCATTCTGGTTAAGCGTTTGGAGCAGCAGAAGTGCGAAAAATTTGTTGTCTTGTCAACCATTTCTTAGCTTCAAACTCCCATATCTCGCGAACGGATTGACCTAACCCAAAAGTTCCTGCTGCGTCTGAAAGTAGCAACTCGCCCGATTACAACGGTATGTGTATATTTCCCCTAGGCCATCCTGGTTACGCGACTGGAGTAGCAGATGTGCGAAAAATTTGCTGTCTTGTCAACCATTTCTTAGTTTCAACGTCCCATATCTCGCGAACGGATTGACCTAACCCTAAAATTACTATTGGATCTGAAAGTAGAAACTCGCCCGATTACAACGGTATGTGTATTTTTCCCCTAGGCCATTCTGGTTTAGCGTTTGGAGCAGCAGAAGTGCGAAAAATTTGTTGTCTTCTCAACTATTTCTTAGCTTCAAACTCCCATATCTCGCTAACGGATTGAACAAACCCAAAAATTCCCCCTGCGTCTGAAAGTAGAAACTCGCCCGATTACAACGGTATGTGTATTTTTTCCCTAGGCCATTCTCGTTAAGTGATTGGAGCAGCAGAAGTGCGAAAAATTTGTTGCCTTCTCAATCATTTCTTAGCTTCAAACTCCCATCTCTCGCGAACAGATTGACCAAACCCTAAAATTACTATTGCATCTGAAAGTAGAAACTCGCCCGATTACAACGGTATGTTTATTTTTCCCCTAGGCCATTCTGGTTTAGCGTTTGGAGCGGCAGAAGTGCGAAAAACTTTTTGTCTTCTCAACTATTTCTTAGCTTCAAACTCCCATATCTCGCTAACGGATTGAACAAACCCAAAAATTCCTGCTGCGTCTGAAAGTAGAAACTCGCCCGATTACAACGGTATGTGTATTTTTTCCCTAGGCCATTCTCGTTAAGCGATTGGAGCAGCAGAAGTGCGAAAAATTTGTTGCCTTCTCAACCATTTCTTAGCTTCAAACTCCCATATCTCGTGAACGGATTGACCTAACCAAAAATTCCTATTGCATCTGAAAGTAGAAACTCGCCCGATTACAAGGGTATGTGTATTTTTTCCCTAGGCCATTCTCGTTAAGCGATTGGAGCAGCAGAAGTGCGAAAAATTTGTTGCCTTCTGAACCATTTCTTAGCTTCAAACTACCATCTCTCGCGAACAGATTGACCAAACCCTAAAATTACTATTGCATCGGAAAGTAGAAACTCGCCCGATTACAACGGTATGTGTATTTTTCCCCTAGGCCATTCTGGTTTAGCGTTTGGAGCAGCAGAAGTGCGAAAAATTTGTTGTCCTCTCAACCATTTCTTAGCTTCAAAATCCCGTATCTCGCGAACCGATTGACCAAACCCAAAAATTCCTGTTGCGCCTGAAAGTAGAAACTCGCCCGATTACAACGGTATGTGTGTTTTTTCCCTAGGCCATTCTGGTTAAGCGTTTGGAGCAGCAGAATTGCGAAAAATTTGTTGTCTTCTCAACCATTTCGTAGATTCAAACTCCCATATCTCGCGAACGGAATGACCTAACCCAAGAACTCCTGCTACGTCTGAAAGTAGAAACTCGCCCGATTACAACGGTATGTGTATTTTTTCCCTAGGCCATTCCGGTTAAGCGTTTGGAGCAGCAGAATTGCGAATAATTTGTTGTCCTCTCAACCATTTCTTAGCTTCAAAGTCCCGTATCTCGCGAACCGATTGACCAAACCCAAAAATTCTTGTTGCGCCTGAAAGTAGAAACTCGCCCGATTGCAACGGTTTGTGTATTTTTTCCCTAGGCCATTCTGGTTAAGCGACTGGAGCAGCAGAACTGCGAAAAATTTGTTGCCTTCTCAACCATTTCTTGGCTTCAAACTCCCATATCTCGCGAACATATTGACCAAACCCTAAAATTCCTATTGCATCTGAAAGTAGAAACTCGCCCGATTACAACGGTATGTGTATTTTTCCCCTAGGCCGTTCTGGTTAATTGTTTGGAGCAGCAGAATTGCGAAAAATTTGTTGTCTTCTCAACCATTTCTTAGATTCAAACTCCCATATCTCGCGAACGGAATGACCTAACCCAAGCATTCCTTCTGCGTCTGAAAGTTTAAACTCGCCCGATTACAACGGTATGTGTATTTTCTTCCCTAGGCCATTCTGGTTAAGCGTTTGAAGCAGCAGAAGTGCGAAAAATTTGTTGCCTTCTCAACCATTTCTTAGTTTCAAACTCCCATCTCTCGCGAACAGATTGACCAAACCCTAAAATTACTATTGCATCTGAAAGTAGAAACTCGCCCGATTACAACGGTATGTGTATTTTTCCCCTAGGCCATTCTGGTTTAGCGTTTGGAGCAGCAGAAGTGCGAAAAATTTGTTGTCTTCTCAACTATTTCTTAGCTTCAAACTCCCATATCTCGCTAACGGATTGAACAAACCCAAAAATTCCCCCTGCGTCTGAAAGTAGAAACTCGCCCGATTACAACGGTATGTGTATTTTTTCCCTAGGCCATTCTCGTTAAGTAATTGGAGCAGCAGAAGTGCGAAAAATTTGTTGCCTTCTCAATCATTTCTTAGCTTCAAACTCCTATCTCTCGCGAACAGATTGACCAAACCCTAAAATTACTATTGCATCTGAAAGTAGAAACTCGCCCGATTACAACGGTATGTGTATTTTTCCCCTAGGCCATTCTGGTTTAGCGTTTGGAGCAGCAGAAGTGCGAAAAACTTTTTGTCTTCTCAACTATTTCTTAGCTTCAAACTCCCATATCTCGCTAACGGATTGAACAAACCCAAAAATTCCTGCTGCGTCTGAAAGTAGAAACTCGCCCGATTACAACGGTATGTGTATTTTTTCCCTAGGCCATTCTCGTTAAGCGATTGGAGCAGCAGAAGTGCGAAAAATTTGTTGCCTTCTCAACCATTTCTTAGCTTCAAACTCCCATATCTCGTGAACGAATTGACCTAACCAAAAATTCCTATTGCATCTGAAAGTAGAAACTCGCCCGATTACAAGGGTATGTGTATTTTTTCCCTAGGCCATTCTCGTTAAGCGATTGGAGCAGCAGAAGTGCGAAAAATTTGTTGCCTTCTGAACCATTTCTTAGCTTCAAACTACCATCTCTCGCGAACAGATTGACCAAACCCTAAAATTACTATTGCATCGGAAAGTAGAAACTCGCCCGATTACAACGGTATGTGTATTTTTCCCCTAGGCCATTCTGGTTTAGCGTTTGGAGCAGCAGAAGTGCGAAAAATTTGTTGCCTTCTCAACCATTTCTTAGCTTCAAACTCCCATCTCTCGCCAACAGATTGACCAAACCCTAAAATTACTATTGCATCTGAAAGTAGAAACTCGCCCGATTACAACGGTATGTGTATTTTTCCCCTAGGCCATTCTGGTTTAGCGTTTGGAGCAGCAGAAGTGCGAAAAATTTGTTGTCTTGTCAAACATTTCTTAGCTTCAAAGTCCCATATCTCGCGAACGGATTGACCAAACCCAAAAATTACTGCTGCGTCTGAAAGTAGAAACTCGCCCGATTACAACGGTATGTGTATTTTTTCCCTGGGACATTCTGGTTAAGCGTTTGGAGCAGCAGAAGTGCGAAAAATTTGTTGCCTTCTCAACCATTTCTTAGCTTCAAACTCCCATCTCTCGCGAACAGATTGACCAAACCCTAAAATTACTATTGCATCTGAAAGTAGAAACTCGCCCGATTACAACGGTATGTGTATTTTTCCCCTAGGCCATTCTGGTTTAGCGTTTGGAGCAGCAGAAGTGCGAAAAACTTGTTGTCTTCTCAACTATTTCTTAGCTTCAAACTCCCATATCTCGCTAACGGATTGAACAAACCCAAAAATTCCTGCTGCGTCTGAAAGTAGAAACTCGCCCGATTACAACGGTATGTGTATTTTTTCCCTAGGCCATTCTCGTTAAGCGATTGGAGCAGCAGAATTGCGAAAAATTTGTTGCCTTCTCAACCATTTCTTATCTTCAAACTCCCATATCACGCGAACAGATTGACCAAACCCTAAAATTCCTATTGCATCTGAAAGTAGAAACCCGCCCGATTACAACGGTATGTGTATTTTTCCCCTAGGCCGTTCTGGTTAAGCGTTTGGAGCAGCAGAAGTGCGAAAAATTTGTTGTCTTGTCTACCATTTCTTAGCTTCAAACTCCCATATCTCGCGAACAGATTGACCAAACCCTAAAATTCCTATTGCGTCTGAAAGTAGAAACTCGCCCGATTACAACGGTATGTGTATTTTTCCCCTAGGCCGTTCTGGTTAAGCGTTTGGAGCAGCAGAAGTGCGAAAAATTTGTTGTCTTGTCAACCATTTCTTAGCTTCAATGTCCCATATCTCGCGAACGGATTGACTTAACCCAAAATGTCCTGCAGCGTCTGAAAGTAGAAACTCGCCCGATTACAACGGTATGTGTATTTCTTCGCTAGGCCATTCTGGTTAAGCGTTTGGAGCAGCAGAAGTGCGAAAAATTTGTTGCTTCTCAACCATTTCCTAGCTTCAAACTCCCATATCTCGCGAACGGATTGACCTAACCCAAAAATTCCTATTGCATCTGAAACTAGAAACTCGCCCGATTACAACGGTATGTGTATTTTTCCCCGAGGCCATTCTGGTTAAGCGATTGGAGCAGCAGAAGTGTAAAAAATTTGTTATCTTGTCAACCATTTCTTACCTTCAAAGTCCGATATCTCGCGAACGGATTGACCAAACCCAAGCATTCCTGCTGCGTCTGAAAGTATAAACTCGCCCGATTACAACGGTATGTGTATTTTTTCCCTAGGCCATTCTGGTTAAGCGTTTGGAGCAGCAGAAGTGCGAAAAATTTGTTGCCTTCTCAACCATTTCTTAGCTTCAAAGTCCCGTATCTCGCGAACAGATTGACCAAACCCTAAAATTACTATTGCATCTGTAAGTAGAAACTCGCCCGATTACAACGGTATGTGTATTTTTCCCCTAGGCCATTCTGGTTTAGCGTTTGGAGCAGCAGAAGTGCGAAAAACTTGTTGTCTTCTCAACTATTTCTTAGCTTCAAACTCCCATATCTCGCTAACGGATTGAACAAACCCAAAAATTCCTGCTGCGTCTGAAAGTAGAAACTCGCCCGATTACAACGGTATGTGTATTTTTTCCCTAGGCCATTCTCGTTAAGCGATTGGAGCAGCAGAAGTGCGAAAAATTTGTTGCCTTCTCAACCATTTCTTATCTTCAAACTCCCATATCACGCGAACAGATTGACCAAACCCTAAAATTCCTATTGCATCTGAAAGTAGAAACCCGCCCGATTACAACGGTATGTGTATTTTTCCCCTAGGCCGTTCTGGTTAAGCGTTTGGAGCAGCAGAAGTGCGAAAAATTTGTTGTCTTGTCTACCATTTCTTAGCTTCAAACTCCCATATCTCGCGAACAGATTGACCAAACCCTAAAATTCCTATTGCGTCTGAAAGTAGAAACTCGCCCGATTACAACGGTATGTGTATTTTTCCCCTAGGCCGTTCTGGTTAAGCGTTTGGAGCAGCAGAAGTGCGAAAAATTTGTTGTCTTGTCAACCATTTCTTAGCTTCAATGTCCCATATCTCGCGAACGGATTGACTTAACCCAAAATGTCCTGCAGCGTCTGAAAGTAGAAACTCGCCCGATTACAACGGTATGTGTATTTCTTCGCTAGGCCATTCTGGTTAAGCGTTTGGAGCAGCAGAAGTGCGAAAAATTTGTTGCTTCTCAACCATTTCCTAGCTTCAAACTCCCATATCTCGCGAACGGATTGACCTAACCCAAAAATTCCTATTGCATCTGAAACTAGAAACTCGCCCGATTACAACGGTATGTGTATTTTTCCCCGAGGCCATTCTGGTTAAGCGATTGGAGCAGCAGAAGTGTAAAAAATTTGTTATCTTGTCAACCATTTCTTACCTTCAAAGTCCGATATCTCGCGAACGGATTGACCAAACCCAAGCATTCCTGCTGCGTCTGAAAGTATAAACTCGCCCGATTACAACGGTATGTGTATTTTTTCCCTAGGCCATTCTGGTTAAGCGTTTGGAGCAGCAGAAGTGCGAAAAATTTGTTGCCTTCTCAACCATTTCTTAGCTTCAAAGTCCCGTATCTCGCGAACCGATTGACCAAACCCAAAAATTCCTGTTGCGCCTGAAAGTAGAAACTCGCCCGATTGCAACGGTTTGTGTATTTTTTCCCTAGGCCATTCTGGTTAAGCGACTGGAGCAGCAGAACTGCGAAAAATTTGTTGTCTTGTCAAACATTTCTTAGCTTCAAAGTCCCATATCTCGCGAACGGATTGACCAAACCAAAAAATTCCTGCTGCGTCTGAAAGTAGAAACTCGCCCGATTACAAGGGTATGTGTATTTTTCCCTAGGCCATTCTCGTTAAGCGATTGGAGCAGCAGAATTGCGAAAAATTTGTTGCCTTCTCAACCATTTCTTAGCTTCAAGCTGCCATATCTCGCGAACAGATTGACCAAACCCTAAAATTCCTATTGCATCTGAAATTAGAAACTCGCCCGATTACAACGGTATGTGTATCTTTTCCCTAGCCCATTGTGGTTAAGAGTTTGGAGCAACAGAAGTGCGAAAAATTTGTTGCCTTCTCAACCATTTCTTAGCTTCAATCTCCCATATCTCGCAAACGGATTGACCTAACCCAAAAATTCCTATTGCATCTGAAAGTAGACACTCGCACGATTACAACGGTATGTGTATTTTTTCCCTAGGCCATTCTGGTTAAGCGTTTGGAGCAGCAGAATTGCGAAAAATTTGTTGTCTTCGCAATCATTTCTTAGCTTCAAACTCCCCTATCTCGTGAACAGATTGACCTAACCCAAAAATTCCTATTGCATCTGAAAGTAGAAACTCGCCCGATTACAAGTGTATGTGTATTTTTTCCCTAGGCCATTCTCGTTAAGCGATTGGAGCAGCAGCAGTGCGAAAAATTTGTTGCCTCCTCATCCATTTCCTGGCTTCAAACTCCCATATCTCGCGAACAGATTGACCAAACCCTAGAATTCCTTTTGCATCTGAAAGTATAAACTCGCCCGATTACAACGGTATGTGTATTTTTTCCCTAGGCCATTCTGGTTAAGCGTTTGGAGCAGCAGAAGTGCGAAAAATTTGTTGTCTTGTCAACCATTTCTTAGCTTCAAACTCCCATATCTCGCGAACGGATTGACCTAACCCAAAAGTTCCTGCTGCGTCTGAAAGTAGCAACTCGCCCGATTACAACGGTATGTGTATATTTCCCCTAGGCCATCCTGGTTACGCGACTGGAGTAGCAGATGTGCGAAAAATTTGCTGTCTTGTCAACCATTTCTTAGTTTCAACGTCCCATATCTCGCGAACGGATTGACCTAACCCTAAAATTCCTATTGCATCTGAAAGTGGAAACTCGCCCGAATACAACGGTATGTGTATTTTTCCCCTAGGCCATTCTGGTTAAGCGTTTGTGGCAGCAGATTTGCGAAAAATTTGTTATCTTGTCAACCATTTCTTAGCTTCAAAGTCCCATATCCCGCGAACGGATTTGACCTATCCCTAAAATTCCTATTGCATCTGAAACTAGAAACTCGCCCGAATATAACGGTATGTGTATTTTTTCCCTAGGCCATTGTGGTTAAGCGTTTGGAGCAACAGAAGTGCGAAAAATTTGTTGCCTTCTCAATCATTTCTTAGCTTCAAAGTCCCATATCTCGCGAACGGACTGACCATACCCAAAAATTCCGGCTGCGTCTGAAAGTAGAAACTCGCCCGATTACAACGGTATGTGTATTTTTTCCCTAGGCCAATCTGGTTAAGCGATTGGAGCAGCAGAAGTGCGAAAAATTTGTTGCCTTCTCAACCATTTCTTAGCTTCAAACTCCCATATCTCGCGAATGGATTGACCTAACCCAAAAATTCCTATTGCGTCTGAAAGTAGAAAGTCGTCCGGTTGCAACGGTATGTGTATTTTTTCCCTAGGCCATTCTGGTTAAGCGTTTGGAGCAGCAGAAGTGCGAAAAATTTGTTGCCTTCTGAAGCATTTCTTGGCTTCAAACTCACATATCTCGCGAACAGATTGACCTAACCCAAAAGTTCCTGCTGCGTCTGAAAGTAGAAACTCGACCGATTACAACGGTATGTGTATTTTTCCCCTAGGCCATTCTGCTTAAGCGACTGGAGCAGCAGAACTGCGAAAAATTTGTTGCCTTCTCAACCATTTCTTAGCTTCAAACTCCCATTTCTCGCGAACGGATTGACCTAACCCAAAAATTCCTATTGCTTCTGAAAGTAGAAAGTCGTCCGGTTGCAACGGTATGTGTATTTTTTCCCTAGGCCATTCTGGTTAAGCGTTTGGAGCAGCAGAAGTGCGAAAAATTTGTTGCCTTCTGAAGCATTTCTTGGCTTCAAACTCACATATCTCGCGAACAGATTGACCTAACCCAAAAGTTCCTGCTGCGTCTGAAAGTAGAAACTCGACCGATTACAACGGTATGTGTATTTTTCCCCTAGGCCATTCTGGTTAAGCGACTGGAGCAGCAGAATTGCAAAAAATTTGTTGTCTTGTCAACCATTTCTTAGCTTCAAAGTCCCATATCTCGCGAACGGATTGACCAAACCCAAAAATTCCTGCTGCGTCTGAAAGTAGAAACTCGTCCGGTTGCAACGGTATGTGTATTTTTTCCCTAGGCCATTCTGGTTAAGCGTTTGGAGCAGCAGAAGTGCGAAAAATTTGTTGTCTTCTCAACCATTTCTTGGCTTCAATGTCCCATATCTCGCGAACGGATAGACCAGACCCAGAAATTCCTGCTGCGTCTGAAAGTAGAAACTCGCCCGATTACAACGGTATGTGTATTTTATCCCTAGGCCAATCTGGTTAAGCGACTGGAGCAGCAGAAATGCAAAAAATTGGTTGTCTTGTCAACCATTTCTTAGCTTCAAAGTCCCATATCTCGCGAACGGATTGACCTAACCCAAAATGTCCTGCTGCGTCTGAAAGCAGAAACTAGCCCGATTGCAACGGTATGTGTATTTTTTCCCTAGGCCACTCTGGTTAAGCGACTGGAGCAGCAGAAGTGCGAAAAATTTGTTGTCTTGTCAAACATTTCTTAGCTTCAAAGTCCCATATCTCGCGAACGGATTGACCAAACCCAAAAATTCCTGCTGCGTCTGAAAGTAGAAACTCGCCCGATTACAACGGTATGTGTATTTTTTCCCTGGGACATTCTGGTTAAGTGTTTGCAGCAGCAGAAGTGCGAAAAATTTGTTGTCTTGTCAATCATTTCTTAGCTTCAAACTCCCCTATCTCGTGAACAGATTGACCTAACCCAAAAATTCCTATTGCATCTGAAAGTAGAAACTCGCCCGATTACAAGTGTATGTGTATTTTTTCCCTAGGCCATTCTCGTTAAGCGATTGGAGCAGCAGCAGTGCGAAAAATTTGTTGCCTCCTCATCCATTTCCTGGCTTCAAACTCCCATATCTCGCGAACAGATTGACCAAACCCTAGAATTCCTTTTGCATCTGAAAGTAGAAACTCGCCCGATTACAACGGTATGTGTATTTTTCCCCTAGGCCGTTCTGGTTAAGCGTTTGGAGCAGCAGAATTGCGAAAAATTTGTTCTCTTCTCAACCATTTCTTAGATTCAAACTCCCATATCTCGCGAACGGAATGACCTCACCCAAGCATTCCTGCTGCGTCTGAAAGTATAAACTCGCCCGATTACAACGGTATGTGTATTTTTTCCCTAGGCCATTCTGGTTAAGCGTTTGGAGCAGCAGAAGTGCGAAAAATTTGTTGTCTTGTCAACCATTTCTTAGCTTCAAACTCCCATATCTCGCGAACGGATTGACCTAACCCAAAAGTTCCTGCTGCGTCTGAAAGTAGCAACTCGCCCGATTACAACGGTATGTGTATATTTCCCCTAGGCCATCCTGGTTACGCGACTGGAGTAGCAGATGTGCGAAAAATTTGCTGTCTTGTCAACCATTTCTTAGTTTCAACGTCCCATATCTCGCGAACGGATTGACCTAACCCTAAAATTCCTATTGCATCTGAAAGTGGAAACTCGCCCGAATACAACGGTATGTGTATTTTTCCCCTAGGCCATTCTGGTTAAGCGTTTGTGGCAGCAGATTTGCGAAAAATTTGTTATCTTGTCAACCATTTCTTAGCTTCAAAGTCCCATATCCCGCGAACGGATTTGACCTATCCCTAAAATTCCTATTGCATCTGAAACTAGAAACTCGCCCGAATACAACGGTATGTGTATTTTTTCCCTAGGCCATTGTGGTTAAGCGTTTGGAGCAACAGAAGTGCGAAAAATTTGTTGCCTTCTCAATCATTTCTTAGCTTCAAAGTCCCATATCTCGCGAACGGACTGACCATACCCAAAAATTCCGGCTGCGTCTGAAAGTAGAAACTCGCCCGATTACAACGGTATGTGTATTTTTTCCCTAGGCCAATCTGGTTAAGCGATTGGAGCAGCAGAAGTGCGAAAAATTTGTTGCCTTCTCAACCATTTCTTAGCTTCAAACTCCCATATCTCGCGAATGGATTGACCTAACCCAAAAATTCCTATTGAGTCTGAAAGTAGAAAGTCGTCCGGTTGCAACGGTATGTGTATTTTTTCCCTAGGCCATTCTGGTTAAGCGTTTGGAGCAGCAGAAGTGCCAAAAATTTGTTGCCTTCTGAAGCATTTCTTGGCTTCAAACTCACATATCTCGCGAACAGATTGACCTAACCCAAAAGTTCCTGCTGCGTCTGAAAGTAGAAACTCGACCGATTACAACGGTATGTGTATTTTTCCCCTAGGCCATTCTGCTTAAGCGACTGGAGCAGCAGAACTGCGAAAAATTTGTTGCCTTCTCAACCATTTCTTAGCTTCAAACTCCCATTTCTCGCGAACGGATTGACCTAACCCAAAAATTCCTATTGCTTCTGAAAGTAGAAAGTCGTCCGGTTGCAACGGTATGTGTATTTTTTCCCTAGGCCATTCTGGTTAAGCGTTTGGAGCAGCAGAAGTGCGAAAAATTTGTTGCCTTCTGAAGCATTTCTTGGCTTCAAACTCACATATCTCGCGAACAGATTGACCTAACCCAAAAGTTCCTGCTGCGTCTGAAAGTAGAAACTCGACCGATTACAACGGTATGTGTATTTTTCCCCTAGGCCATTCTGGTTAAGCGACTGGAGCAGCAGAATTGCAAAAAATTTGTTGTCTTGTCAACCATTTCTTAGCTTCAAAGTCCCGTATCTCGCGAACGGATTGACCAAACCCAAAAATTCCTGCTGCGTCTGAAAGTAGAAACTCGTCCGGTTGCAACGGTATGTGTATTTTTTCCCTAGGCCATTCTGGTTAAGCGTTTGGAGCAGCAGAAGTGCGAAAAATTTGTTGTCTTCTCAACTATTTCTTGGCTTCAATGTCCCATATCTCGCGAACGGATAGACCAGACCCAGAAATTCCTGCTGCGTCTGAAAGTAGAAACTCGCCCGATTACAACGGTATGTGTATTTTATCCCTAGGCCAATCTGGTTAAGCGACTGGAGCAGCAGAAATGCAAAAAATTTGTTGTCTTGTCAACCATTTCTTAGCTTCAAAGTCCCATATCTCGCGAACGGATTGACCTAACCCAAAATGTCCTGCTGCGTCTGAAAGCAGAAACTAGCCCGATTGCAACGGTATGTGTATTTTTTCCCTAGGCCACTCTGGTTAAGCGACTGGAGCAGCAGAAGTGCGAAAAATTTGTTGTCTTGTCAAACATTTCTTAGCTTCAAAGTCCCATATCTCGCGAACGGATTGACCAAACCCAAAAATTCCTGCTGCGTCTGAAAGTAGAAACTCGCCCGATTACAACGGTATGTGTATTTTTTCCCTGGGACATTCTGGTTAAGTGTTTGCAGCAGCAGAAGTGCGAAAAATTTGTTGTCCTCTCAACCATTTCTTAGCTTCAAAATCCCGTATCTCGCGAACCGATTGACCAAACCCAAAAATTCCTGTTGCGCCTGAAAGTAGAAACTCGCCCGATTACAACGGTATGTGTGTTTTTTCCCTAGGCCATTCTGGTTAAGCGTTTGGAGCAGCAGAATTGCGAAAAATTTGTTGTCTTCTCAACCATTTCGTAGATTCAAACTCCCATATCTCGCGAACGGAATGACCTAACCCAAGAACTCCTGCTGCGTCTGAAAGTAGAAACTCGCCCGATTACAAGGGTATGTGTATTTTTTCCCTAGGCCATTCCGGTTAAGCGTTTGGAGCAGCAGAATTGCGAATAATTTGTTGTCCTCTCAACCATTTCTTAGCTTCAAAGTCCCGTATCTCGCGAACCGATTGACCAAACCCAAAAATTCCTGTTGCGCCTGAAAGTAGAAACTCGCCCGATTGCAACGGTTTGTGTATTTTTTCCCTAGGCCATTCTGGTTAAGCGACTGGAGCAGCAGAACTGCGAAAAATTTGTTGTCTTGTCAAACATTTCTTAGCTTCAAAGTCCCATATCTCGCGAACGGATTGACCAAACCAAAAAATTCCTGCTGCGTCTGAAAGTAGAAACTCGCCCGATTACATGGGTATGTGTATTTTTCCCTAGGCCATTCTCGTTAAGCGATTGGAGCAGCAGAATTGCGAAAAATTTGTTGCCTTCTCAACCATTTCTTAGCTTCAAGCTGCCATATCTCGCGATCGGATTGACCTAAGCCAAAAATTCCTATTGCATCTGAAAGTAGAAACTCGCACGAATACAACGGTATGTTTATTTCTTCCCTAGGCCATTCTGGTTAAGCGACTGGAGCAGCAGAAGAGCGAAAAATTTGTTACCTTCTCAACCATTTCTTAGCTTCAAACTCCCATATCTCGCGAGCGGATTGACCTAACCCAAAAATTCCTATTGCATCTGAAAGTAGAAACTCGCCCGATTTCAACGGTATGTGTATTTTTTCCCTTGGCCATTCTGGTTAAGCGTTTGGAGCAGCAGAATTGCGAAAAATTTGTTGTCTTCGCAACCATTTCTTAGCTTCAAACTCCCCTATCTCGTGAACAGATTGACCTAACCCAAAAATTCCTATTGCATCTGAAAGTAGAAACTCGCCCGATTACAAGTGTATGTGTATTTTTTCCCTAGGCCATTCTCGTTAAGCGATTGGAGCAGCAGCAGTGCGAAAAATTTGTTGCCTTCTCATCCATTTCCTGGCTTCAGACTCCCATATCTCGCGAACAGTTTGACCAAACCCTAGAATTCCTTTTGCATCTGAAAGTAGAAACTCGCCCGATTACAACGGTATGTGTATTTTTCCCCTAGGCCGTTCTGGTTAGGCGTTTGGAGCAGCAGAATTGCGAAAAATTTGTTCTCTTCTCAACCTTTTCTTAGATTCAAACTCCCATATCTCGCGAACGGAATGACCTCACCCAAGCATTCCTGCTGCGTCTGAAAGTATAAACTCGCCCGATTACAATGGTATGTGTATTTTTTCCCTAGGCCATTCTGGTTAAGCGTTTGGAGCAGCAGAAGTGCGAAAAATTTGTTGTCTTGTCAACCATTTCTTAGCTTCAAACTCCCATATCTCGCGAACGGATTGACCTAACCCAAAAGTTCCTGCTGCGTCTGAAAGTAGCAACTCGCCCGATTACAACGGTATGTGTATTTTTTCCCTAGGCCATTGTGGTTAAGCGTTTGGAGCAACAGAAGTGCGAAAAATTTGTTGCCTTCTCAACCATTTCTTAGCTTCAAAGTCCCATATCCCGCGCACGGATTTGACCTATCCCTAAAATTCCTATTGCATCTGAAACTAGAAACTCGCCCGAATACAACGGTATGTGTATTTTTTCCCTAGGCCATTGTGGTTAAGCGTTTGGAGCAACAGAAGTGCGAAAAATTTGTTGCCTTCTCAATCATTTCTTAGCTTCAAAGCCCCATATCTCGCGAACGGATTGACCAAACCCAAAAATTCCGGCTGCGTCTGAAAGTAGAAACTCGCCCGATTACAACGGTATGTGTATTTTTTCCCTGGGCCAATCTGGTTAAGCGATTGGAGCAGCAGAAGTGCGAAAAATTTGTTGCCTTCTCAACCATTTCTTAGCTTCAAACTCCCATATCTCGCGAACGGATTGACCTAACCCAAAAATTCCTATTGCGTCTGAAAGTAGAAACTCGCCCGGTTGCAACGGTATGTGTATTTTTTCCCTAGGCCATTCTGGTTAAGCGATTGGAGCAGCAGAATTGCGAAAAATTTGTTGCCTTCTCAACCATTTCTTAGCTTCAAACTCCCATATCTCGCGAACGGATTGACGTAACCCAAAAGTTCCTATTGCGTCTGAAAATAGATACTCGTCCAGTTACAACGGTATGTGTATTTTTTCCCTAGGCCATTCTGGTTAAGCGTTTGGAGCAGCAGAAGTGCGAAAAATTTGTTGCCTTCTGAAGCATTTCTTGGCTTCAAACTCACATACCTCGCGAACAGATTGACCTAACCCAAAAGTTCCTGCTGCGTCTGAAAGTAGAAACTCGACCGATTACAACGGTATATGTATTTTTCCCCTAGGCCATTCTGCTTAAGCGACTGGAGCAGCAGAATTGCAAAAAATTTGTTGTCTTGTCAACCATTTCTTAGCTTCAAAGTCCCATATCTCGCGAACGGATTGACCAGACCCAAAAATTCCTGCTGCGTCTGAAAGTAGAAACTCGTCCGGTTGCAACGGTATGTGTATTTTATCCCTAGGCCAATCTGGTTAAGCGATTGGAGCAGCAGAACTGCGAAAAATTTGTTGCCTTCTCAACCATTTCTTAGCTTCAAACTCCCATTTCTCGCGAACGGATTGACCTAACCCAAAAATTCCTATTGCGTCTGAAAGTAGAAAGTCGTCCGGTTGCAACGGTATGTGTATTTTTTCCCTAGGCCATTCTGGTTAAGCGTTTGGAGCAGCAGAAGTGCGAAAAATTTGTTGCCTTCTGAAGCATTTCTTGGCTTCAAACTCACATACCTCGCGAAGAGATTGACCTAACCCAAAAGTTCCTGCTGCGTCTGAAAGTAGAAACTCGACCGATTACAACGGTATGTGTATTTTTCCCCTAGGCCATTCTGCTTAAGCGACTGGAGCAGCTGAATTGCAAAAAATTTGTTGTCTTGCCAACCATTTCTTAGCTTCAAAGTCCCATATCTCGCGAACGGATTGACCAGACCCAAAAATTCCTGCTGCGTCTGAAAGTAGAAACTCGTCCGGTTGCAACGGTATGTGTATTTTTTCCCTAGGCCATTCTGGTTAAGCGTTTGGAGCAGCAGAAGTGAGAAAAATTTGTTGTCTTCTCAACTATTTCTGGGCTTCAATGTCCCATATCTCGCGAACGGATAGACCAGACCCAGAAATTCCTGCTGCGTCTGAAAGTAGAAACTCGCCCGATTACAACTGTATGTGTATTTTATCCCTAGTCCAATCTGGTTAAGCGACTGGAGCAGCAGAATTGCAAAAAATTTGTTGTCTTGTCAACCATTTCTTAGCTTCAAAGTCCCATATCTCGCGAACGGATTGACCAAACCCAAAAATTCCTGATGCGTCTGAAAGTAGAAACTCGTCCGGTTGCAACGGTATGTGTATTTTTTCCCTAGGCCATTCTGGTTAAGCGTTTGGAGCAGCAGAAGTGCGAAATATTTGTTGTCTTGTCAACCATTTCTCAGCTTCAAACTCCCATATCTCGCGAACGGATTGACCTAACCCAAAAGTTCCTGCTGCGTCTGAAAGTAGAAACTCGTCCGATTACAACGGTATGTGTGTATTTCCCCTAGGCCATCCTGGTTACGCGATTGGAGCAGCAGAAGTGCGAAAAATTTGTTGTCTTGTCAACCATTTCTTAGTTTCAAAGTCCCATATCTCGCGAACGGGTTGACCTAACCCTAAAATTCCTATTGCATCTGAAAGTGGAAACTCGCCCGAATACAACGGTATGTGTATTTTTTCCGTAGGCCAATCTGGTTAAGCGATTGGTGCAGCAGAATTGCGAAAAATTTGTTGCCTTCTCAACCATTTCTTAGCTTCAAACTCCCATATCTCGCGAACGGATTGACCAAACCCAATAATTCCTGCTGCGTCTGAAAGTAGAAACTCGCCCGATTACAACGGTGTGTGTATTTTTCCCCTAGGCCATTCTGGTTAAGCGTTTGGGGCAGCAGATGTGCGAAAAATTTGTTATCTTGTCAACCATTTCTTAGCTTCAAAGTCCCATATCCCGCGAACGGATTTGACCTATCCCTAAAATTCCTATTGCATCTGAAACTAGAAACTCGCCCGAATACAACGGTATGTGTATTTTTACCCTAGGCCATTGTGGTTAAGCGTTTGGAGCAGCAGAAGTGCGAAAAATTTGTTGCCTTCTGAAGCATTTCTTGGCTTCAAACTCACATATCTCGCGAACAGATTGACCTAATCCAAAAGTTCCTGCTGCGTCTGAAAGTAGAAACTCGACCGATTACAACGGTATGTGTATTTTTCCCCTAGGCCATTCTGGTTAAGCGACTGGAGCAGCAGAATTGCAAAAAATTTGTTGTCTTGTCAACCATTTCTTAGCTTCAAAGTCCCATATCTCGCAAACGGATTGACCAAACCCAAAAATTCCTGCTGCGTCTGAAAGTAGAAACTCGTCCGGTTGCAACGGTATGTGTATTTTTTCCCTAGGCCATTCTGGTTAAGCGTTTGGAGCAGCAGAAGTGCGAAAAATTTGTTGTCTTCTCAACTATTTCTTGGCTTCAATGTCCCATATCTCGCGAACGGATAGACCAGACCCAGAAATTCCTGCTGCGTCTGAAAGTAGAAACTCGCCCGATTACAACTGTATGTGTATTTTATCCCTAGTCCAATCTGGTTAAGCGACTGGAGCAGCAGAATTGCAAAAAATTTGTTGTCTTGTCAACCATTTCTTAGCTTCAAAGTCCCATATCTCGCGAACGGATTGACCAAACCCAAAAATTCCTGATGCGTCTGAAAGTAGAAACTCGTCCGGTTGCAACGGTATGTGTATTTTTTCCCTAGGCCATTCTGGTTAAGCGTTTGGAGCAGCAGAAGTGCGAAATATTTGTTGTCTTGTCAACCATTTCTCAGCTTCAAACTCCCATATCTCGCGAACGGATTGACCTAACCCAAAAGTTCCTGCTGCGTCTGAAAGTAGAAACTCGCCCGATTACAACGGTATGTGTATATTTCCCCTAGGCCATCCTGGTTACGCGATTGGAGCAGCAGAAGTGCGAAAAATTTGTTGTCTTGTCAACCATTTCTTAGTTTCAAAGTCCCATATCTCGCGAACGGGTTGACCTAACCCTAAAATTCCTATTGCATCTGAAAGTGGAAACTCGCCCGAATACAACGGTATGTGTATTTTTTCCCTAGGCCAATCTGGTTAAGCGATTGGTGCAGCAGAAGTGCGAAAAATTTGTTGCCTTCTCAACCATTTCTTAGCTTCAAACTCCCATATCTCGCGAACGGATTGACCAAACCCAATAATTCCTGCTGCGTCTGAAAGTAGAAACTCGCCCGATTACAACGGTGTGTGTATTTTTCCCCTAGGCCATTCTGGTTAAGCGTTTGGGGCAGCAGATGTGCGAAAAATTTGTTATCTTGTCAACCATTTCTTAGCTTCAAAGTCCCATATCCCGCGAACGGATTTGACCTATCCCTAAAATTCCTATTGCATCTGATACTAGAAACTCGCCCGAATACAACGGTATGTGTATTTTTTCCCTAGGCCATTGTGGTTAAGCGTTTGGAGCAGCAGAAGTGCGAAAAATTTGTTGCCTTCTGAAGCATTTCTTGGCTTCAAACTCACATATCTCGCGAACAGATTGACCTAACCCAAAAGTTCCTGCTGCGTCTGAAAGTAGAAACTCGACCGATTACAACGGTATGTGTATTTTTCCCCTAGGCCATTCTGGTTAAGCGACTGGAGCAGCAGAATTGCAAAAAATTTGTTGTCTTGTCAACCATTTCTTAGCTTCAAAGTCCCATATCTCGCGAACGGATTTGACCTATCCCTAAAATTCCTATTGCATCTGAAACTAGAAACTCGCCCGAATACAACGGTATGTGTATTTTTTCCCTAGGCCATTGTGGTTAAGCGTTTGGAGCAACAGAAGTGCGAAAAATTTGTTGCCTTCTCAATCATTTCTTAGCTTCAAAGTCCCATATCTCGCGAACGAATTGACCAAACCCAAAAATTCCGGCTGCGTCTGAAAGTAGAAACTCGCCCGATTACAACGGTTTGTGTATTTTTTCCCTAGGCCAATCTGGTTAAGCGATTGGAGCAGCAGAAGTGCGAAAAATTTGTTGCCTTCTCAACCATTTCTTAGATTCAAACTCCCATATCTCGCGAACGGATTGACCTAACCCAAAAATTCCTATTGCGTCTGAAAGTAGAAACTCGTCCGGTTGCAACGGTATGTGTATTTTTTCCCTAGGCCATTCTGGTTAAGCGTTTGGAGCCGCAGAAGTGCGAAATATTTGTTGCCTTCTCAACCATTTCTTAGCTTCAAACTCCCATATCTCGCGAACGGATTGACCTAACCCAAAAGTTCCTGCTGCGTCTGAAAGTAGAAACTCGACCGATTACAACGGTATGTGTATTTTTTCCCTAGGCCATTCTGGTTAAGCGATTGGAGCAGCAGAAGTTCGAAAAATTTGTTCCCTTCTCAACCATTTCTTAGCTTCAAACTCCCATATCTCGCGAACGGATTGACCGAAACCAAAAATTCCTATTGCGTCTGAAAGTGGAAACTCGCCCGAATACAACGGTATGTGTATTTTTTCCCTAGGCCAATCTGGTTAAACGTTTGGAGCAGCAGAAGTGCGAAAAATTTGTTGCCTTGTCAACCATTTCTTAGCTTCAAACTCCCATATCTCGCGAACGGATTGACCAAACCCAAAAATTCCGGCTGCGTCTGAAAGTAGAAACTCGCCCGATTACAACGGTATGTGTATTTTTCCCCTAGGCCATTCTGGTTAAGCGTTTGTGGCAGCAGATGTGCGAAAAATTTGTTATCTTGTCAACCATTTCTTAGCTTCAAAGTCCCATATACCGCGAACGGATTTGACCTATCCCTAAAATTCCTATTGCATCTGAAACTAGAAACTCGCACGAATACAACGGTATGTGTATTTTTTCCCTAGACCATTCTGGTTAAGCGTTTGGAGCAGCAGAAGTGCGAAAAATTTGTTGTCTTCTCAACTATTTCTTAGCTTCAAACTCCCATATCTCGCGAACGGATTGACCTAACCCAAAAGTTCCTGCTGCGTCTGAAAGTGGAATCTCGCCCGAATACAAGGGTATGTGTATTTTTTCCCTAGGCCATTCTGGTTAAGCGATTGGAAAAGCAGAAGTGCGAAGAATTTGTTGTCTTGTCAACCATTTCTCAGTTTCAAAGTCCCATATATCGCGAACGGATTGACCTAACCCTAAAATTCCTATTGCGTCTGAAAGTAAAAACTCGTCCAGTTACAACGGTATGTGTATTTTTTCCCTAGGCCATTCTGGTTAAGCGATTGGAGCAGCAGAAGTGCGAAAAATTTGTTGCCTTCTGAACCATTTCTTGTCATCAAACTCACATATCTCGCGAACAGATTGACCTAACCCAAAAGTTCCTGCTGCGTCTGAAAGTAGAAACTCGACCGATTACAACGGTATGTGTATATTTCCCCTACGCCATCCTGGTTAAGCGTTTGGAGCAGCAGAAGTGCAAAAAATTTGTTGTCTTGTCAACCATTTCTTAGTTTCAAACTCCCATATCTCGCGAACGGATTGACCAAACCCAAAAATTCCTGCTGCGTCTGAAAGTAGAAACTCGTCCTGTTACAACGGTATGTGTATTTTTTCCCTAGGCCATTCTGGTTAAGCGTGTGGAACAGCAGAAGCGTGAAAAATTTGTTGCCTTCTCAACCATTTCGTGACTTCAAACTCCCATATCTCGCGAACAGATTGGCCTAACGCAAAAATTCCTGCTGCGTCTGAAAGTAGAAACTCACCCGATTGCAACGGCATGTGTACTATTCCCTAGGCCATTCTGGTTAAGCGTTTGGAGCAGCAGAAATGCGAAAAATTTGTTGTCTTCTCAACTATATCTTAGATTCAAACTCCCATATCTCGCGAACGGATTGACCTAACCCAAAAGTTCCTGCTGCGTCTGAAGGTAGAAACTCGCCCGATTACAACGGTATGTGTATTTCTCCCCTAGGCCATTCTGGTTAAGCGACTGGAGCAGCAGAATTGCAAAAAATTTGTGGCCTTCTCAACCATTTCTTAGCTTCAAACTCCCATATCTCGCGAACGGATTGACCTAACCCGAAAGTTCCTGCTGCGTCTGAAAGTAGAAACTCGCCCGACTACAACGGTATGTGTATATTTCCCCTAGGCCATCCTGGTTACGCGATTGGAGCAGCAGAAGTGCGAAAAATTTGTTGCCTTCTCAACCATTTCTTAGCTTCAAACTCCCATATCTCGCGAACGGATCGACGTAACCCAAAAATTCCTATTGCGTCTGAAAGTAGAAACTCGTCCAGTTACAACGGTATGTGTATTTTTTCCCTAGGCCATTTTGGTTAAGCGTTTGGAGCAGCAGAAATGCGAAAAATTTGTTACCTTCTCACCCATTTCTTAGCTTCAAACTCCCATATCTCGCGAACGGATTGACCTAACCCAAAAAGTCCAGCTGCGTCTGAAAGTAGAAAGTAGCCCGATTGCAACGGTATGTGTATTTTTCCCATAGGACATTCTGGTTAAGCGTTTGGAGCTGCAGAAGTGAGAAAAATTTGTTGCCTTCTCAACCATTTCTTAGCTTCAAACTCCCATATCTCGCGAACGGATTGATCAAACCCAAAAATTCCGGCTGCGTCTGAAAGTAGAAACTCGCCCGATTACAACGGTATGTGTACTTTTCCCCTAGGCCATTCGGGTTAAGCGTTTGTATTAGCAGAAATGCGAAAAATTTGTTGTCTTCTCAACTATTTCTTAGCTTCAAACTCCCATATCTCGCGCACGGATTGACCAAACACAATAATTCCTGATGCGTCTGAAAGTAGAAACTCGCCCGATTAAAAAGGTTTGTGTATTTTTCCCCTAGGCCATCCTGGTTACGCAGTTGGAGCAGCAGAAGTGCGAAAAATTTGTTGCCTTCTCAACCATTTCTTAGCATCAAGCTCCCATATCTCGCGAACGGATTGACGTAACCCAAAAATTCCTATTGCGTCTGAAAGTAGAAACTCGTCCAGTTACAACGGTATCTGTATTTTTTCCCTAGGCCATTCTGGTTAAGCGACTGGAGCAGCAGAATTGCAAAAAATTTGTTGTCTTGTCAACCATTTCTTAGCTTCAAAGTCCCATATCTCGCGAACGGATTGACCAAACCCAAAAATTCCTGCTGCGCCTGAAAGTAGAAACTCGTCCGGTTGCAACGGTATGTGTATTTTTTCCCTAGGCCATTCTGGTTAAGCGTTTGGAGCAGCAGAAGTGCGAAAAATTTGTTGTCTTCTCAACTATTTCTTGGCTTCAATGTCCCATATCTCGCGAACGGATAGACCAGACCCAGAAATTCCTGCTGCGTCTGAAAGTAGAAACTCGCCCGATTACAACGGTATGTGTATTTTATCCCTAGGCCAATCTGGTTAAGCGACTGGAGCAGCAGAATTGCAAAAAATTTGTTGTCTTGTCAACCATTTCTTAGCTTCAAAGTCCCATATCTCGCGAACGGATTGACCAAACCCAAAAATTCCTGCTGCGCCTGAAAGTAGAAACTCGTCCGGTTGCAACGGTATGTGTATTTTTTCCCTAGGCCATTCTGGTTAAGCGTTTGGAGCAGCAGAAGTGCGAAATATTTGTTGTCTTGTCAACCATTTCTCAGTTTCAAAGTCCCATATATCGCGAACGGATTGACCTAACCCTAAAATTCCTATTGCGTCTGAAAGTAAAAACTCGTCCAGTTACAACGGTATGTGTATTTTTTCCCTAGGCCATTCTGGTTAAGCGATTGGAGCAGCAGAAGTGCGAAAAATTTGTTGCCTTCTGAACCATTTCTTGTCATCAAACTCACATATCTCGCGAACAGATTGACCTAACCCAAAAGTTCCTGCTGCGTCTGAAAGTGGAATCTCGCCCGAATACAAGGGTATGTGTATTTTTTCCCTAGGCCATTCTGGTTAAGCGATTGGAAAAGCAGAAGTGCGAAGAATTTGTTGTCTTGTCAACCATTTCTCAGTTTCAAAGTCCCATATATCGCGAACGGATTGACCTAACCCTAAAATTCCTATTGCGTCTGAAAGTAAAAACTCGTCCAGTTACAACGGTATGTGTATTTTTTCCCTAGGCCATTCTGGTTAAGCGATTGGAGCAGCAGAAGTGCGAAAAATTTGTTGCCTTCTGAACCATTTCTTGTCATCAAACTCACATATCTCGCGAACAGATTGACCTAACCCAAAAGTTCCTGCTGCGTCTGAAAGTAGAAACTCGACCGATTACAACGGTATGTGTATATTTCCCCTACGCCATCCTGGTTAAGCGTTTGGAGCAGCAGAAGTGCAAAAAATTTGTTGTCTTGTCAACCATTTCTTAGTTTCAAACTCCCATATCTCGCGAACGGATTGACCAAACCCAAAAATTCCTGCTGCGTCTGAAAGTAGAAACTCGTCCTGTTACAACGGTATGTGTATTTTTTCCCTAGGCCATTCTGGTTAAGCGTGTGGAACAGCAGAAGCGTGAAAAATTTGTTGCCTTCTCAACCATTTCGTGACTTCAAACTCCCATATCTCGCGAACAGATTGGCCTAACGCAAAAATTCCTGCTGCGTCTGAAAGTAGAAACTCACCCGATTGCAACGGCATGTGTACTATTCCCTAGGCCATTCTGGTTAAGCGTTTGGAGCAGCAGAAATGCGAAAAATTTGTTGTCTTCTCAACTATATCTTAGATTCAAACTCCCATATCTCGCGAACGGATTGACCTAACCCAAAAGTTCCTGCTGCGTCTGAAGGTAGAAACTCGCCCGATTACAACGGTATGTGTATTTCTCCCCTAGGCCATTCTGGTTAAGCGACTGGAGCAGCAGAATTGCAAAAAATTTGTGGCCTTCTCAACCATTTCTTAGCTTCAAACTCCCATATCTCGCGAACGGATTGACCTAACCCGAAAGTTCCTGCTGCGTCTGAAAGTAGAAACTCGCCCGACTACAACGGTATGTGTATATTTCCCCTAGGCCATCCTGGTTACGCGATTGGAGCAGCAGAAGTGCGAAAAATTTGTTGCCTTCTCAACCATTTCTTAGCTTCAAACTCCCATATCTCGCGAACGGATCGACGTAACCCAAAAATTCCTATTGCGTCTGAAAGTAGAAACTCGTCCAGTTACAACGGTATGTGTATTTTTTCCCTAGGCCATTTTGGTTAAGCGTTTGGAGCAGCAGAAGTGCGAACAATTTGTTTTCATCTCAAACATTTCTTAGCTTCAAACTCCCATATGTCGCGAACGGATTGACCTAACCCAAAAAGTCCTGCAGCGTCTGAAAGGAGAAACTCGCCCGATTACAACGGTACGTGTATTTTTTCCACAGGCCGTTCTGGTTAAGCGTTTGGAGCAGCAGAAGTGCGAAAAATGTGTCGCCTTCTCAACCATTTCTTAGCTTCAAACTCCCATATCTCGCGAACGGATTGACCTAACCCAAAAATTCCTATTGCATCTGAAAGTAGAAACTCGCCCGATTACAACGGTATGTGCATTTTTTCCCTAGGACATTCTGGTTAAGCGTTTGGAGCAGCAGAAGTGCGACAAATTTGTTGTCTTGTCAACCATTTCTTAGCTTCAATCTCCCATATCTCGCGAACGGATTGACCTAACCCAAAAGTTCCTATTGCGTCTGAAAGTAGAAACTCGTCCGATTACAACGGTATGTGTATTTTTTCCCTAGGCCATTCTGGTTAGGCGTTTGGAGCAGCAGAAATGCGAAAAATTTGTTACCTTCTCACCCATTTCTTAGCTTCAAACTCCCATATCTCGCGAACGGATTGACCTAACCCAAAAAGTCCAGCTGCGTCTGAAAGTAGAAAGTAGCCCGATTGCAACGGTATGTGTATTTTTCCCATAGGACATTCTGGTTAAGCGTTTGGAGCTGCAGAAGTGAGAAAAATTTGTTGCCTTCTCAACCATTTCTTAGCTTCAAACTCCCATATCTCGCGAACGGATTGATCAAACCCAAAAATTCCGGCTGCGTCTGAAAGTAGAAACTCGCCCGATTACAACGGTATGTGTACTTTTCCCCTAGGCCATTCGGGTTAAGCGTTTGTATTAGCAGAAATGCGAAAAATTTGTTGTCTTCTCAACTATTTCTTAGCTTCAAACTCCCATATCTCGCGCACGGATTGACCAAACACAATAATTCCTGATGCGTCTGAAAGTAGAAACTCGCCCGATTAAAAAGGTTTGTGTATTTTTCCCCTAGGCCATCCTGGTTACGCAGTTGGAGCAGCAGAAGTGCGAAAAATTTGTTGCCTTCTCAACCATTTCTTAGCATCAAGCTCCCATATCTCGCGAACGGATTGACGTAACCCAAAAATTCCTATTGCGTCTGAAAGTAGAAACTCGTCCAGTTACAACGGTATCTGTATTTTTTCCCTAGGCCATTCTGGTTAAGCGACTGGAGCAGCAGAATTGCAAAAAATTTGTTGTCTTGTCAACCATTTCTTAGCTTCAAAGTCCCATATCTCGCGAACGGATTGACCAAACCCAAAAATTCCTGCTGCGCCTGAAAGTAGAAACTCGTCCGGTTGCAACGGTATGTGTATTTTTTCCCTAGGCCATTCTGGTTAAGCGTTTGGAGCAGCAGAAGTGCGAAAAATTTGTTGTCTTCTCAACTATTTCTTGGCTTCAATGTCCCATATCTCGCGAACGGATAGACCAGACCCAGAAATTCCTGCTGCGTCTGAAAGTAGAAACTCGCCCGATTACAACGGTATGTGTATTTTATCCCTAGGCCAATCTGGTTAAGCGACTGGAGCAGCAGAATTGCAAAAAATTTGTTGTCTTGTCAACCATTTCTTAGCTTCAAAGTCCCATATCTCGCGAACGGATTGACCAAACCCAAAAATTCCTGCTGCGCCTGAAAGTAGAAACTCGTCCGGTTGCAACGGTATGTGTATTTTTTCCCTAGGCCATTCTGGTTAAGCGTTTGGAGCAGCAGAAGTGCGAAATATTTGTTGTCTTGTCAACCATTTCTCAGCTTCAAACTCCCATATCTCGCGAACGGATTGACCTAACCCAAAAGTTCCTGCTGCGTCTGAAAGTAGAAACTCGCCCGATTACAACGGTATGTGTGTATTTCCCCTAGGCCATCCTGGTTACGCGATTGGAGCAGCAGAAGTGCGAAAAATTTGTTGTCTTGTCAACCATTTCTTAGTTTCAAAGTCCCATATCTCGCGAACGGGTTGACTTAACCCTAAAATTCCTATTGCATCTGAAAGTGGAAACTCGCCCGAATACAACGGTATGTGTATTTTTTCCCTAGGCCAATCTGGTTAAGCGATTGGTGCAGCAGAAGTGCGAAAAATTTGTTGCCTTCTCAACCATTTCTTAGCTTCAAACTCCCATATCTCGCGAACGGATTGACCAAACCCAATAATTCCTGCTGCGTCTGAAAGTAGAAACTCGCCCGATTACAACGGTGTGTGTATTTTTCCCCTAGGCCATTCTGGTTAAGCGTTTGGGGCAGCAGATGTGCGAAAAATTTGTTATCTTGTCAACCATTTCTTAGCTTCAAAGTCCCATATCCCGCGAACGGATTTGACCTATCCCTAAAATTCCTATTGCATCTGAAACTAGAAACTCGCCCGAATACAACGGTATGTGTATTTTTACCCTAGGCCATTGTGGTTAAGCGTTTGGAGCAGCAGAAGTGCGAAAAATTTGTTGCCTTCTGAAGCATTTCTTGGCTTCAAACTCACATATCTCGCGAACAGATTGACCTAACCCAAAAGTTCCTGCTGCGTCTGAAAGTAGAAACTCGACCGATTACAACGGTATGTGTATTTTTCCCCTAGGCCATTCTGGTTAAGCGACTGGAGCAGCAGAATTGCAAAAAATTTGTTGTCTTGTCAACCATTTCTTAGCTTCAAAGTCCCATATCTCGCAAACGGATTGACCAAACCCAAAAATTCCTGCTGCGTCTGAAAGTAGAAACTCGTCCGGTTGCAACGGTATGTGTATTTTTTCCCTAGGCCATTCTGGTTAAGCGTTTGGAGCAGCAGAAGTGCGAAAAATTTGTTGTCTTCTCAACTATTTCTTGGCTTCAATGTCCCATATCTCGCGAACGGATAGACCAGACCCAGAAATTCCTGCTGCGTCTGAAAGTAGAAACTCGCCCGATTACAACTGTATGTGTATTTTATCCCTAGTCCAATCTGGTTAAGCGACTGGAGCAGCAGAATTGCAAAAAATTTGTTGTCTTGTCAACCATTTCTTAGCTTCAAAGTCCCATATCTCGCGAACGGATTGACCAAACCCAAAAATTCCTGATACGTCTGAAAGTAGAAACTCGTCCGGTTGCAACGGTATGTGTATTTTTTCCCTAGGCCATTCTGGTTAAGCGTTTGGAGCAGCAGAAGTGCGAAATATTTGTTGTCTTGTCAACCATTTCTCAGCTTCAAACTCCCATATCTCGCGAACGGATTGACCTAACACAAAAGTTCCTGCTGCGTCTGAAAGTAGAAACTCGCCCGATTACAACGGTATGTGTATATTTCCCCTAGGCCATCCTGGTTACGCGATTGGAGCAGCAGAAGTGCGAAAAATTTGTTGTCTTGTCAACCATTTCTTAGTTTCAAAGTCCCATATCTCGCGAACGGGTTGACCTAACCCTAAAATTCCTATTGCATCTGAAAGTGGAAACTCGCCCGAATACAACGGTATGTGTATTTTTTCCCTAGGCCAATCTGGTTAAGCGATTGGTGCAGCAGAAGTGCGAAAAATTTGTTGCCTTCTCAACCATTTCTTAGCTTCAAACTCCCATATCTCGCGAACGGATTGACCAAACCCAATAATTCCTGCTGCGTCTGAAAGTAGAAACTCGCCCGATTACAACGGTGTGTGTATTTTTCCCCTAGGCCATTCTGGTTAAGCGTTTGGGGCAGCAGATGTGCGAAAAATTTGTTATCTTGTCAACCATTTCTTAGCTTCAAAGTCCCATATCCCGCGAACGGATTTGACCTATCCCTAAAATTCCTATTGCATCTGAAACTAGAAACTCGCCCGAATACAACGGTATGTGTATTTTTTCCCTAGGCCATTGTGGTTAAGCGTTTGGAGCAGCAGAAGTGCGAAAAATTTGTTGCCTTCTGAAGCATTTCTTGGCTTCAAACTCACATATCTCGCGAACAGATTGACCTAACCCAAAAGTTCCTGCTGCGTCTGAAAGTAGAAACTCGACCGATTACAACGGTATGTGTATTTTTCCCCTAGGCCATTCTGGTTAAGCGACTGGAGCAGCAGAATTGCAAAAAATTTGTTGTCTTGTCAACCATTTCTTAGCTTCAAAGTCCCATATCTCGCGAACGGATTGAGCAAACCCAAAAATTCCTGCTGCGTCTGAAAGTAGAAACTCGTCCGGTTGCAACGGTATGTGTATTTTTTCCCTAGGCCATTCTGGTTAAGCGTTTGGAGCAGCAGAATTGCGAAAAATTTGTTGTCTTCTCAACTATTTCTTGGCTTCAATGTCCCATATCTCGCGAACGGATAGACCAGACCCAGAAATTCCTGCTGCATCTGAAAGTAGAAACTCGCCCGATTACAACGGTATGTGTATTTTATCCCTAGGGCAATCTGGTTAAGCGACTGGAGCAGCACAATTGCAAAAAATTTGTTGTCTTGTCAACCACTTCTTAGCTTCAAAGTCCCATATCTCGCGAACGGATTTGACCTATCCCTAAAATTCCTATTGCATCTGAAACTAGAAACTCGCCCGAATACAACGGTATGTGTATTTTTTCCCTAGGCCATTGTGGTTAAGCGTTTGGAGCAACAGAAGTGCGAAAAATTTGTTGCCTTCTCAATCATTTCTTAGCTTCAAAGTCCCATATCTCGCGAACGAATTGACCAAACCCAAAAATTCCGGCTGCGTCTGAAAGTAGAATCTCGCCCGATTACAACGGTTTGTGTATTTTTTCCCTAGGCCAATCTGGTTAAGCGATTGGAGCAGCAGAAGTGCGAAAAATTTGTTGCCTTCTCAACCATTTCTTAGATTCAAACTCCCATATCTCGCGAACGGATTGACCTAACCCAAAAATTCCTATTGCGTCTGAAAGTAGAAACTCGTCCGGTTGCAACGGTATGTGTATTTTTTCCCTAGGCCATTCTGGTTAAGCGTTTGGAGCCGCAGAAGTGCGAAATATTTGTTGCCTTCTCAACCATTTCTTAGCTTCAAACTCCCATATCTCGCGAACGGATTGACCTAACCCAAAAATTCCTATTGCGTCTGAAAGTAGAAACTCGTCCGGTTGCAACGGTATGTGTATTTTTTCCCTAGGCCATTCTGGTTAAGCGATTGGAGCAGCAGAAGTTCGAAAAATTTGTTCCCTTCTCAACCATTTCTTAGCTTCAAACTCCCATATCTCGCGAACGGATTGACCGAAACCAAAAATTCCTATTGCGTCTGAAAGTGGAAACTCGCCCGAATACAACGGTATGTGTATTTTTTCCTAGGCCAATCTGGTTAAGCGTTTGGAGCAGCAGAAGTGCGAAAAATTTGTTGCCTTGTCAACCATTTCTTAGCTTCAAACTCCCATATCTCGCGAACGGATTGACCAAACCCAAAAATTCCGGCTGCGTCTGAAAGTAGAAACTCGCCCGATTACAACGGTATGTGTATTTTTCCCCTAGGCCATTCTGGTTAAGCGTTTGTGGCAGCAGATGTGCGAAAAATTTGTTATCTTGTCAACCATTTCTTAGCTTCAAAGTCCCATATCTCGCGAACGGATTGATCAAACCCAAAAATTCCGGCTGCGTCTGAAACTAGAAACTCGCACGAATACAACGGTATGTGTATTTTTTCCCTAGACCATTCTGGTTAAGCGTTTGGAGCAGCAGAAGTGCGCAAAATTTGTTGTCTTCTCAACTATTTCTTAGCTTCAAACTCCCATATCTCGCGAACGGATTGACCTAACCCAAAAGTTCCTGCTGCGTCTGAAAGTGGAATCTCGCCCGAATACAAGGGTATGTGTATTTTTTCCCTAGGCCATTCTGGTTAAGCGATTGGAAAAGCAGAAGTGCGAAGAATTTGTTGTCTTGTCAACCATTTCTCAGTTTCAAAGTCCCATATATCGCGAACGGATTGACCTAACCCTAAAATTCCTATTGCGTCTGAAAGTAAAAACTCGTCCAGTTACAACGGTATGTGTATTTTTTCCCTAGGCCATTCTGGTTAAGCGATTGGAGCAGCAGAAGTGCGAAAAATTTGTTGCCTTCTGAACCATTTCTTGTCATCACACTCACATATCTCGCGAACAGATTGACCTAACCCAAAAGTTCCTGCTGCGTCTGAAAGTAGAAACTCGACCGATTACAACGGTATGTGTATATTTCCCCTACGCCATCCTGGTTAAGCGTTTGGAGCAGCAGAAGTGCAAAAAATTTGTTGTCTTGTCAACCATTTCTTAGTTTCAAACTCCCATATCTCGCGAACGGATTGACCTAACCCAAAAGTTCCTGCTGCGTCTGAAAGTAGAAACTCGCCCGACTACAACGGTATGTGTATATTTCCCCTAGGCCATCCTGGTTACGCGATTGGAGCAGCAGAAGTGCGAAAAATTTGTTGCCTTCTCAACCATTTCTTAGCTTCAAACTCCCATATCTCGCGAACGGATCGACGTAACCCAAAAATTCCTATTGCGTCTGAAAGTAGAAGCTCGTCCAGTTACAACGGTATGTGTATTTTTTCCCTAGGCCATTTTGGTTAAGCGTTTGGAGCAGCAGAAGTGCGAACAATTTGTTTTCATCTCAAACATTTCTTAGCTTCAAACTCCCATATGTCGCGAACGGATTGACCTAACCCAAAAAGTCCTGCAGCGTCTGAAAGGAGAAACTCGCCCGATTACAACGGTACGTGTATTTTTTCCACAGGCCGTTCTGGTTAAGCGTTTGGAGCAGCAGAAGTGCGAAAAATGTGTCGCCTTCTCAACCATTTCTTAGCTTCAAACTCCCATATCTCGCGAACGGATTGACCTAACCCAAAAATTCCTATTGCATCTGAAAGTAGAAACTCGCCCGATTACAACGGTATGTGCATTTTTTCCCTAGGACATTCTGGTTAAGCGTTTGGAGCAGCAGAAGTGCGACAAATTTGTTGTCTTGTCAACCATTTCTTAGCTTCAATCTCCCATATCTCGCGAACGGATTGACCTAACCCAAAAGTTCCTATTGCGTCTGAAAGTGGAAACTCGTCCGATTACAACGGTATGTGTATTTTTTCCCTAGGCCATTCTGGTTAGGCGTTTGGAGCAGCAGAAATGCGAAAAATTTGTTACCTTCTCACCCATTTCTTAGCTTCAAACTCCCATATCTCGCGAACGGATTGACCTAACCCAAAAAGTCCAGCTGCGTCTGAAAGTAGAAAGTAGCCCGATTGCAACGGTATGTGTATTTTTCCCATAGGACATTCTGGTTAAGCGTTTGGAGCTGCAGAAGTGAGAAAAATTTGTTGCCTTCTCAACCATTTCTTAGCTTCAAACTCCCATATCTCGCGAACGGATTGATCAAACCCAAAAATTCCGGCTGCGTCTGAAAGTAGAAACTCGCCCGATTACAACGGTATGTGTACTTTTCCCCTAGGCCATTCGTGTTAAGCGTTTGTATTAGCAGAAATGCGAAAAATTTGTTGTCTTCTCAACTATTTCTTAGCTTCAAACTCCCATATCTCGCGCACGGATTGACCAAACACAATAATTCCTGATGCGTCTGAAAGTAGAAACTCGCCCGATTAAAAAGGTTTGTGTATTTTTCCCTTAGGCCATTCTGGTTAAACGACTGGAGCAGCAGAATTGCGAAAATTTGTTGTCTTGTCAGCCATTTCTTAGCTTCAAAGTCCCATATCTCGCGAACGGAATGACCAAACCCAAAAATTCCGGCTGCGTCTAAAAGTAGAAGCTCGCCCGATTACTACGGTATGTGTACTTTTCCCCTAGGCCATTCTGGTTAAGCGTTTGGAGCAGCAGAAGTGCGAAAAATTTTTTGTCTTCTCAACTATTTCTTAGCTTCAACCTCCCATATCTCGCGAACGGTTTGACAAAACCCAAAAATTCCTGCTGCGTCTGAAAGTAGAAACTCGCCCGAATACAACGGTATGCGTATTTTTTCCCTAGGCCAATCTGGTTAAGCGATTGGAGCAGCAGAAGTGAGAAAAATTTGTTGCCTTCTCAACCATTTCTTAGCTTCAAACTCCCATATCTCGCGAACGCATTGACCTAACCCAAAATTTCCTGCTGCGTCTGAAAATTGAAACTCGCCCGATTACAACGGTATGTGTATATTTCCCCTAGGCCATCCTGGTTACGCAGTTGGAGCAGCAGAAGTGCGAAAAATTTGTTGCCTTCTCAACCATTTCTTAGCATCAAGCTCCCATATCTCGCGAACGGATTGACGTAACCCAAAAATTCCTATTGCGTCTGAAAGTAGAAACTCGTCCAGTTACAACGGTATCTGTATTTTTTCCCTAGGCCATACTGGTTAAGCGACCGGAGCAGCAGAAGTGCAAAGAATTTGTTGTCTTGTCAACCATTTCTTAGCTTCAAAGTCCCATATCTCGCGAACGGATTGACCTAACCCAAAAGTTTCTGCTGCGCCTGAAAGTAGAAACTCGCCCGATTACAACGGTATGTGTATATTTCCCCTAGGCCATCCTGGTTAAGCGTTTGGAGCAGCAGAATTGCGAAAAATTTGTTGCCTTCTGAACCATTTCTTGGCTTCAAACTCACACATCTCGCGAACAGATTGACCTAACCCAAAAGTTCCTGCTGCGTCTGAAAGTAGAAACTCGACCGATTACAACGGTATGTGTATATTTCCCCTACGCCATTCTGGTTAAGCGTTTGGAGCAGCAGAAGTGCGAAAAATTTGTTGCCTTCTGAACCATTTCTTGGCTTCAAACTCACATATCTCGCGAACAGATTGACCTAACCCAAAAGTTCCTGCTGCGTCTGATAGTAGAAACTCGACCGATTACAACGGTATGTGTATATTTCCCCTAGGCCATTCTGGTTAAGCGACTGGAGCAGCAGAATTGTAAAAAATTTGTTGTCTTGTCAACCATTTCTTAGCTTCAAAGTCCCATATCTCGCGAACGGATTGACCAAACCCAAAAATTCCTGCTGCGTCTGAAAGTAGAAACTCGTCCGGTTACAACAGTATGTGTATTTTTTCCCTAGGCCACTCTGGTCAAGCGTTTGGAGCAGCAGAAGCGCGAAAAATTTGTTGCCTTCTCAACCATTTCCTGGCTCAAACTCCCATATCTCGCGAACAGATTGACCTAACCCAAAAATTCCTGCTGCGTCTGAAAGTAGAAACTCGCCCGATTACAAAGGTATGTGTATTTTTCCCCTAGGCCATTCTGGTTAAGCGACTGGAGCAGCAGAAGTGCAAAGAATTTGTTGTCTTGTCAACCATTTCTTCTCTTCAAAGTCCCATATCTCGCGAACGGATTGACCTAACCCAAAAGTTCCTGCTGCGTCTGAAATTAGAAACTCGCCCGATTACAACGGTATGTGTATATTTCCCCTAGGCCATCCTGGTTAAGCGTTTGGAGCAGTAGAAGTGCGAAAAATTTGTTGCCTTCTGAACCATTTCCTGGCTCAAACTCCCATATCTCGCGAACAGATTGACCTAACCCAAAAATTCCTGCTGCGTCTGAATGTAGAAACTCGCCCGATTACAACGGTATGTGTATATTTCCCCTAGGCCATCCTGGTTAAGCGTTTGGAGCGGTAGAAGCGCGAAAAATTTGTTGCCTTCTCAACCATTTCCTGGCTCAAACTCCCATATCTCGCGAACAGATTGACCTAACCCAAAAATTCCTGCTGCGTCTGAAAGTAGAAACTCGCCCGATTACAACGGTATGTGTATTTTTCCCCTAGGCCATTCTGGTTAAGCGACTGGAGCAGCAGAAGTGCAAAGAATTTGTTGTCTTGTCAACCATTTCTTCTCTTCAAAGTCCCATATCTCGCGAACGGATTGACCAAACCCAAAAGTTCCTGCTGCGTCTGAAATTAGAAACTCGCCCGATTACAACGGTATGTGTATTTTTTCCCTAGGCCATTCTGGTTAAGCGTTTGGAGCAGCAGAACCGCGAAAAATTTGTTGCCTTCTCAACAATTTCCTGGCTCAAACTCCCATATCTCGCGAACAGATTGACCTACCCCAAAAATTCCTGCTGCGTCTGAAAGTAGAAACTCGCACGATTACAACGGTATGGGTATTTTTCCCCTAGGCCATTCTGGTTAACCGTTTGGAGCAGCAGAAATGCGAAAAATTTGTCGCCTTCTCAACCATTTCTTAGCTTCAAACTCCCATATCTCGCGAACGGATTGACCTAATCCAAAAATTCCTATTGCATCTGAAAGTAGAAACTCGCCCGATTACAATGGTATGTGTACTTTTCCCCTAGGCCATTCTGCTTAAGCGTTTGGAGCAGCAGAAGTGCGAAAAATTTGTTGTCTTCTCAACAATATCTTAGCTTCAAACTCCCATATCTCGCGAACGGATTGACCAAACACAATAATTCCTGCTGCGTCTGAAAGTAGAAACTCGCCCGATTACAAAGGTTTGTGTATTTTTCCCCTAGGCCATTCTGGTTAAGCGACTGGAGCAGCAGAATTGCGAAAAATTTGTTGTCTTCTCAACTATTTCTTAGCTTCAAACTCCCATATCTCGCGAAGGGATTGACCAAACACAATAATTCCTGCAGCGTCTGAAAGTAGAAACTCGCCCGACTACCAAGGTTTGTGTATTTTTCCCCTAGGCCATTCTGGTTAAGCGTTTGGGGCAGCAGATGTGCGAAAAATTTGTTGCCTTCTCAACCATTTCTTAGATTCAAACTCCCATATCTCGCGAATGGATTGACCTAACCCAAAAATTTCTATTGCATCAGAATGTCGAAACTCGCCCGTATACAACGGTAGGTGTATTTTTCCTCTAGGCCGTTCTGGTTAAGCGACTGGAGCAGCAGAAGAGCTAAAAATTTGTTGTCTTGTCAACCATTTCTTAGCTTCAAAGTCCCATTTCTCGCGACGGATTTACCAAACCCAAAAATTCCTGCTGTGTCTGAAAGTATAAACTCGCCCGACTACAACGGTGTGTGTACTTTTCCCCTGGGCCATTCTGGTTAAGCGTTTGGGGCAGCAGAAGTGCAAAAAATTTGTTGTCTTGCCAACCATTTCTTAGCTTCAAAGTCCCATATCTCGCGACGGATTGACCTAACCCAAAAATTCCTGTTGCATCTGAAAGTAGAAACTCGCACGATTACAACGGTATGTGTATTTCTGCCCTAGGCCATTCTGGTTAAGCATTTGGAGCAGCAGAAGTGCGAAAAATTTGTTACCTTCTCAACCATTTCTTAGCTTCAAACTCCCATATCTCGCGAGCGGATTGACCTAACCCAAAAATTCCTATTGCATCTGAAAATAGAACTCGCCCGATTACAACGGTATGTGTATTTTTTCCCTAGGCCATTCTGGTTAAGCGTTTGGAGCAGCAGAAGTGCGAAAAATTTGATGTCTTCTCAACCATTCTTAGCTTCAAACTCCCATATCTCGCGAACGGATTGACCTAACCCAAAAAGTCCTGCTGCGTCTGAAAGTAGAAACTAGCCCGATTGCAACGGTATGTGTATTTTTTCCCTAGGCCATTCTGGTTATGCGACTGGAGCAGCAGAAGTGCGAAAAATTTGTTGTTTTCTCAACCATTCTTAGCTTCAAACTCCCATATCTCGCGAACGGATTGACCTTACCCAAGAAGTCCGGCTGCGTCTGAAAGTAGAAGGTAGCCCGATTGCAACGGTATGTGTATTTTTCCCCTAGGCCATTCTGGTTAAGCGACTGGAGCAGCAGAAGTGCTAAAAATTTGTAGTCTTGTCAACCATTTCTTAGCTTCAAAGTCCCATATCTCGCGACGGATTGACCTAACCCAACAGTTCCTGTTGCATCTGAAAGTAGAAACTCGCACGATTACAACGGTATGTGTATTTCTTCCCTAGGCCATTGTGGTTAAGCGTTTGGAGCAGCAGAAGTGCGATACATTTGTTACATTCTCAACCATTTCTTAGCTTCAAACTCCCATATCTCGCGAAAGGATTGACCTAACCCAAAAGTTCCTATTGCGTCTGAAGGTAGAAACTCGCCCGATTACAACGGTATGTGTATTTTTTCCGTAGGCCATGCTGGTTAAGCGATTGGAGCAGCAGAAGTACGAAAAATTTGTTATCTTGTCAACCATTTCTTAGCTTCAAAGTCCGATATCTCGCGAACGGATTGACCAAACCCAAAAATTCCAGCAGCGTCTGAAAGTAGAAACTCGCCCGATTACAACGGTATGTGTATTTTTCCCCCAGGCCATTCTGGTTAAGCGTTTGGAGCAGCAGAAGTGCGAAAAATTTGTCGCCTTCTCAACCATTTCTTAGCTTCAAACTCCCATAACTCGCGAGCGGATTGACCTAACCCAAAAATTCCTATTGCATCTGAAAATAGAAACTAGCCCGATTGCAACGGTATGTGTATTTTTTCCCTAGGCCATTCTGGTTATGAGACTGGAGCAGCAGAAGTGCGAAAAATTTGTTGTTTTCTCAATCATTCTTAGCTTCAAACTCCCATATCTCGCGAACGGATTGACCTAACCCAAGAAGTCCGGCTGCTTCTGAAAGTAGAAGGTAGCCCGATTGCAACGGTATGTGTATTTTTCCCCTAGGCCATTCTGGTTAAGCAACTGGAGCAGCAGAAGTGCTAAAAATTTGTAGTCTTGTCAACCATTTCTTAGCTTCAAAGTCCCATATCTCGCGACGGATTGACCTAACCCAACAATTCCTGTTGCATCTGAAAGTAGAAACTCGCTCGATTACAACGCTATGTGTATTTCTTCCCTATGCCATTGTGGTTAAGCGTTTGGAGCAGCAGAAGTGCGATACGTTTGTTACATTCTCAACCATTTCTTAGCTTCAAACTCCCATATCTCGCGAAAGGATTGACCCAACCCAAAAGTTCCTATTGCGTCTGAAGGTAGAAACTCGCCCGATTACAACGGTATGTGTATTTTTTCCGTAGGCCATGCCGGTTAAGCGATTGGAGCAGCAGAAGTGCTAAAAATTTGTAGTCTTGTCAACCATTTCTTAGCTTCAAAGTCCGATATCTCGCGAACGGATAGACCAAACCCAAAAATTCCAGCAGCGTCTGAAAGTAGAAACTCGCCCGATTACAACGGTATGTGTATTTTCCCCCCAGGCCATTCTGGTTAAGCGTTTGGAGCAGCAGAAGTGCGAAAAATTTGTCGCCTTCTCAACCATTTCTTAGCTTCAAACTCCCATAACTCGCGATCGGATTGACCTAACCCAAAAATTCCTATTGCATCTGAAAGTAGAAACTCGCACGAATACAACGGAATGTGTATTTCTTCCCTAGGCCATTCTGGTTAAGCGACTGGAGCAGCAGAAGTGCGAAAAATTTGTTGTCTTGTCAACCATTTCTTAGCTTCAAAGTGCCATATCTCGCGACGGATTGACCTAACCCAAAAATTCCTGTTGCATCTGAAAGTAGAAACTCGCACGATTACAACGGTATGTGTATTTCTGCCCTAGGCCATTCTGGTTAAGCATTTGGAGCAGCAGAAGTGCGAAAAATTTGTTACCATCTCAACCATATCTTAGCTTCAATCTCCCATATCTCGCGAACGGATTGACCTAACCCAAAAATTCCTATTGCATCTGAAAGTAGAAACTCGCCCGATTTCAACGGTATGTGTATTTTTTCCCTTGGCCATTCTGGTTAAGCGTTTGGAGCAGCAGAAGTGCGAAAAATTTGTTGTCTTCTAAACCATTGTTAGCTTCAAACTCTCACATCTCGCGAACGGATTGACCTAACCCAAAAATTCCTATTGCATCTGAAAGTAGAAACTCGCCCGATTACAACGATATGTGTATTTTTTCCCTAGGCCATTCTGGTTAAGCGATTGGAGCAGCAGAAGTGCGAAAAATTTGTTGTCTTGTCAACTATTTCTTAGCTTCAAACTCCCATATCTCGCGCACGGATTGACCTAACCCAAAAATTCCTGCTGCGTCTGAAAGTAGAAACTAGCCCGATTGCAACGGTATGTGTATTCTTTCCCTAGGCCATTCTGGTTAAGCGTTTGGAGCAGCAGAAGGGCGAAAAATTTGTTGTCTTCACAACCATACTTTGCTTCAAACTCCCATATCTCGCGAACGGATTGACCTAACCCAAAAGTTCCTATTGCGTCTGAAAGTAGAAACTCGCCCGATTACAACGGTATGTGTATTTCTTCCCTAGGCCATACTGGTTAAGCGTTTGGGGCAGCAGAAGTTGCGAATCATTTGTTGTCTTCTCAACCATTTCTTAGCTTGAAACTCCCATATCTCGCAAACGGATTGACCTAGCCCAAGGAGTCCTGCTGCGTCTGAAAGTAGAAAGTAGCCCGATTGCAACGGTATGTGTATTTTTCCCCTAGGCCATTCTGGTTAAGCGATTGGAGCACCAGAAGTGCTAAAAATTTGTTGTCTTGTCAACCATTTCTTAGCTTCAAAGTCCCATATCTCGCGACCGATTGACCTAACCCAACAATTCCTGTTGCATCTGAAAGTAGAAACTCGCACGATTACAACGCAATGTGTATTTCTTCCCTAGGCCATTGTGGTTAAGCGTTTGGAGCAGCAGAAGTGCGATACGTTTGTTACATTCTCAACCATTTCTTAGCTTCAAACTCCCATATCTCGCGAAAGGATTGACCCAACCCAAAAGTTCCTATTGCGTCTGAAGGTAGAAACTCGCCCGATTACAACGGTATGTGTATTTTTTCCGTAGGCCATGCCGGTTAAGCGATTGGAGCAGCAGAAGTGCTAAAAATTTGTAGTCTTGTCAACCATTTCTTAGCTTCAAAGTCCGATATCTCGCGAACGGATTGACCAAACCCAAAAATTCCAGCAGCGTCTGAAAGTAGAAACTCGCCCGATTACAACCGTATGTGTATTTTTGACCTAGGCCATTCTGGTTAAGCAACTGGAGCAGCAGAAGGGCGAAAAATTTGTTGTCTTGTCAACCATTTCTTAGCTTCAAACTCCCATATCTCGCGAACGGATTGACCTAACCCAAAAATTCCTATTGCGTCTGAAAGTAGAAACTCGCCCGATTACAACGGTATGTGTATTTCTTCCCTAGGCCATTCTGGTTAAGCGTTTGGAGCAGCAGAAGTGCTAAAAATTTGTTGTCTTGTCAACCATTTCTTAGTTCCAAAGTCCCATATCTCGCAAACGGATTGACCTAACCCAAAATGTCCTGCTGCGTCTGAAAGAAGAAGGTAGCCCGATTGCAACGGTATGCGTATTTCTTCCCTAGGCCATTCTGGTTAAGCGTTTGGAGCAGCAGAAGTGCCAAAAATTTGTTGTCTCGTCAACCATTTCTTAGCTTCAAACTGCCATATCTCGCGAACGGATTGACCTAACCCAAAAGTTCCTATTGCGTCTGAAAGTAGAAACTCGCCCGATTACAACGGCATGCGTATTTTTTCCCTAGGCCATTCTGGTTAAGCGTTTGGAGCAGCAGAAGTGCGAAAAATTTGTTGTCTCGTCAACCATTTCTTAGCTTCAAACTGCCATATCTCGCGAACGGATTGACCTAACCCAAAAGTTCCTATTGCATCCGAAAGTAGAAACTCGCACGAATACAACGGAATGTGTATTTCTTCCCTAGGCCATTCTGGTTAAGCGACTGGAGCAGCAGAAGTGCGAAAAATTTGTTGTCTTGTCAACCATTTCTTAGCTTCAAAGTGCCATATCTCGCGAACGGATAGACCAAACCCAAAAATTCCAGCAGCGTCTGAAAGTAGAAACTCGCCCGATTACAACGGTATGTGTATTTTCCCCCCAGGCCATTCTGGTTAAGCGTTTGGAGCAGCAGAAGTGCGATACGTTTGTTACATTCTCAACCATTTCTTAGCTTCAAACTCCCATATCTCGCGAAAGGATTGACCCAACCCAAAAGTTCCTATTGCGTCTGAAGGTAGAAACTCGCCCGATTACAACGGTATGTGTATTTTTTCCGTAGGCCATGCCGGTTAAGCGATTGGAGCAGCAGAAGTGCTAAAAATTTGTAGTCTTGTCAACCATTTCTTAGCTTCAAAGTCCGATATCTCGCGAACGGATAGACCAAACCCAAAAATTCCAGCAGCGTCTGAAAGTAGAAACTCGCCCGATTACAACGGTATGTGTATTTTCCCCCCAGGCCATTCTGGTTAAGCGTTTGGAGCAGCAGAAGTGCGAAAAATTTGTCGCCTTCTCAACCATTTCTTAGCTTCAAACTCCCATAACTCGCGATCGGATTGACCTAACCCAAAAATTCCTATTGCATCTGAAAGTAGAAACTCGCACGAATACAACGGAATGTGTATTTCTTCCCTAGGCCATTCTGGTTAAGCGACTGGAGCAGCAGAAGTGCGAAAAATTTGTTGTCTTGTCAACCATTTCTTAGCTTCAAAGTGCCATATCTCGCGACGGATTGACCTAACCCAAAAATTCCTGTTGCATCTGAAAGTAGAAACTCGCACGATTACAACGGTATGTGTATTTCTGCCCTAGGCCATTCTGGTTAAGCATTTGGAGCAGCAGAAGTGCGAAAAATTTGTTACCATCTCAACCATATCTTAGCTTCAATCTCCCATATCTCGCGAACGGATTGACCTAACCCAAAAATTCCTATTGCATCTGAAAGTAGAAACTCGCCCGATTTCAACGGTATGTGTATTTTTTCCGTAGGCCATGCCGGTTAAGCGATTGTAGCAGCAGAAGTGCTAAAAATTTGTAGTCTTGTCAACCATTTCTTAGCTTCAAAGTCCGATATCTCGCGAACGGATAGACCAAACCCAAAAATTCCAGCAGCGTCTGAAAGTAGAAACTCGCCCGATTACAACGGTATGTGTATTTTCCCCCCAGGCCATTCTGGTTAAGCGTTTGGAGCAGCAGAAGTGCGATACGTTTGTTACATTCTCAACCATTTCTTAGCTTCAAACTCCCATATCTCGCGAAAGGATTGACCCAACCCAAAAGTTCCTATTGCGTCTGAAGGTAGAAACTCGCCCGATTACAACGGTATGTGTATTTTTTCCCTAGGCCATTCTGGTTAAGCGATTGGAGCAGCAGAAGTGCGAAAAATTTGTTGTCTCGTCAACCATTTCTTAGCTTCAAACTGCCATATCTCGCGAACGGATTGACCTAACCCAAAAGTTCCTATTGCATCCGAAAGTAGAAACTCGCCCGATTACAACGGCATGTGTATTTTTTCCCTAGGCCATTCTGGTTAAGCGTTTGGAGCAGCAGAAGTGCGAAAAATTTGTTGTCTCGTCAACCATTTCTTAGCTTGAAACTCCCATATCTCGCGTACGGATTGACCAAACCCAAAAATTCCTGCTGCGTCTGAAAGTAGATGCTCGCCCGATTACAACCGTATGTGTATTTTTGACCTAGGCCATTCTGGTTAAGCGTTTGGAGCAGCAGAAGGGCGAAAAATTTGTTGTCTTGTCAACCATTTCTTAGCTTCAAACTCCCATATCTCGCGAACGGATTGACCTAACCCAAAAATACCGATTGCATCTGAAAGTAGAAACTCGCCCTATTACAACGGTATGTGTATTTTTCCCCCAGGCCATTCTGGTTAAGCGTTTGGAGCAGCAGAAGTGCGAAAAATTTGTCGCCTTCTCAACCATTTCTTAGCTTCAAACTCCCATATCTCGCGATCGGATTGACCTAACCCAAAAATTCCTATTGCATCTGAAAGTAGAAACTCGCACGAATACAACGGTATGTGAATTTCTTCCCTAGGCCATTCTGGTTAAGCGACTGGAGCAGCAGAATTGCGAAAAATTTGTTGTCTTGTCAAACATTTCTTAGCTTCAAAGTCCCATATCTCGCGACGGATTGACCTAACCCAAAAATTCCTGTTGCATCTGAAAGTAGAAACTCGCACGATTACAACGGTATGTGTATTTCTGCCCTAGGCCATTCTGGTTAAGCATTTGGAGCAGCAGAAGTGCGAAAAATTTGTTACCTTCTCAACCATTTCTTAGCTTCAAACTCCCATATCTCGCGAGCGGATTGACCTAACCCAAAAATTCCTATTGCATCTGAAAATAGAAACTAGCCCGATTGCAACGGTATGTGTATTTTTTCCCTAGGCCATTCTGGTTATGAGACTGGAGCAGCAGAAGTGCGAAAAATTTGTTGTTCTCTCAACCATTCTTAGCTTCAAACTCCCATATCTCGCGAACGGATTGACCTAACCCAAGAAGTCCGGCTGCGTCTGAAAGTAGAAGGTAGCCCGATTGCAACGGTATGTGTATTTTTCCCCTAGGCCATTCTGGTTAAGCAACTGGAGCAGCAGAAGTGCTAAAAATTTGTAGTTTTGTCAACCATTTCTTAGCTTCAAAGTCCCATATCTCGCGAACGGATTGACCTAACCCAAAAATTCCTATTGCGTCTGAAAGTAGAAACTCGCCCGATTACAATGGTATGTGTATTTCTTCCCTAGGCCATTCTGGTTAAGCGTTTGGAGCAGCAGAAGTGCTAAAAATTTGTTGTCTTGTCAACCATTTCTTAGTTCCAAAGTCCCATATCTCGCAAACGGATTGACCTAACCCAAAATGTCCTGCTGCGTCTGAAAGAAGAAGGTAGCCCGATTGCAACGGTATGCGTATTTCTTCCCTAGGCCATTCTGGTTAAGCGTTTGGAGCAGCAGAAGTGCCAAAAATTTGTTGTCTCGTCAACCATTTCTTAGCTTCAAACTGCCATATCTCGCGAACGGATTGACCTAACCCAAAAGTTCCTATTGCGTCTGAAAGTAGAAACTCGCCCGATTACAACGGCATGCGTATTTTTTCCCTAGGCCATTCTGGTTAAGCGTTTGGAGCAGCAGAAGTGCGAAAAATTTGTTGTCTCGTCAACCATTTCTTAGCTTCAAACTGCCATATCTCGCGAACGGATTGACCTAACCCAAAAGTTCCTATTGCATCCGAAAGTAGAAACTCGCCCGATTACACCGGCATGTGTATTTTTTCCCTAGGCCATTCTGGTTAAGCGTTTGGAGCAGCAGAAGTGCGAAAAATTTGTTGTCTCGTCAACCATTTCTTAGCTTGAAACTCCCATATCTCGCGTACGGATTGACCAAACCCAAAAATTCCTGCTGCGTCTGAAAGTAGATGCTCGCCCGATTACAACCGTATGTGTATTTTTGACCTAGGCCATTCTGGTTAAGCGTTTGGAGCAGCAGAAGGGCGAAAAATTTGTTGTCTTGTCAACCATTTCTTAGCTTCAAACTCCCATATCTCGCGAACGGATTGACCTAACCCAAAAATACCGATTGCATCTGAAAGTAGAAACTCGCCCTATTACAACGGTATGTGTATTTTTCCCACAGGCCATTCTGGTTAAGCGTTTGGAGCAGCAGAAGTGCGAAAAATTTGTCGCCTTCTCAACCATTTCTTAGCTTCAAACTCCCATAACTCGCGATCGGATTGACCTAACCCAAAAATTCCTATTGCATCTGAAAGTAGAAACTCGCACGAATACAACGGTATGTGAATTTCTTCCCTAGGCCATTCTGGTTAAGCGACTGGAGCAGCAGAATTGCGAAAAATTTGTTGTCTTGTCAACCATTTCTTAGCTTCAAAGTCCCATATCTCGCGACGGATTGACCTAACCCAAAAATTCCTGTTGCATCTGAAAGTAGAAACTCGCACGATTACAACGGTATGTGTATTTCTGCCCTAGGCCATTCTGGTTAAGCATTTGGAGCAGCAGAAGTGCGAAAAATTTGTTACCTTCTCAACCATTTCTTAGCTTCAAACTCCCATATCTCGCGAGCGGATTGACCTAACCCAAAAATTCCTATTGCATCTGAAAATAGAAACTAGCCCGATTGCAACGGTATGTGTATTTTTTCCCTAGGCCATTCTGGTTATGAGACTGGAGCAGCAGAAGTGCGAAAAATTTGTTGTTCTCTCAACCATTCTTAGCTTCAAACTCCCATATCTCGCGAACGGATTGACCTAACCCAAGAAGTCCGGCTGCGTCTGAAAGTAGAAGGTAGCCCGATTGCAACGGTATGTGTATTTTTCCCCTAGGCCATTCTGGTTAAGCAACTGGAGCAGCAGAAGTGCTAAAAATTTGTAGTTTTGTCAACCATTTCTTAGCTTCAAAGTCCCATATCTCGCGACGGATTGACCTAACCCAAAAATTCCTATTGCATCTGAAAGTAGAAACTCGCCCGATTTCAACGGTATGTGTATTTTTTCCCTTGGCCATTCTGGTTAAGCGTTTGGAGCAGCAGAATTGCGAAAAATTTGTTGTCTTCTAAACCATTGTTAGCTTCAAACTCTCACATCTCGGGAACGGATTGACCTAACCCAAAAATTCCTATTGCATCTGAAAGTAGAAACTCGCCCGATTACAACGATATGTGTATTTTTTCCCTAGGCCATTCTGGTTAAGCGATTGGAGCAGCAGAATTGCGAAAAATTTGTTGTCTTGTCAACCATTTCTTAGCTTCAAACTCCCATATCTCGCGAACGGATTGACCTAACCCAAAAATTCCTGCTGCGTCTGAAAGTAGAAACTAACCCGATTGCAACGGTATGTGTATTCTTTCCCTAGGCCATTCTGGTTAAGCGTTTGGAGCAGCAGAAGGGCGAAAAATTTGTTGTCTTCACAACCATACTTTGCTTCAAACTCCCATATCTCGCGAACGGATTGACCTAACCCAAAAGTTCCTATTGCGTCTGAAAGTAGAAACTCGCCCGATTACAACGGTATGTGTATTTCTTCCCTAGGCCTTTCTGGTTAAGCGTTTGGAGCAGCAGAAGTTGCGAAACATTTGTTGTCTTCTCAACCATTTCTTAGCTTGAAACTCCCATATCTCGCAAACGGATTGACCTAGCCCAAAGAGTCCTGCTGCGTCTGAAAGTAGAAAGTAGCCCGATTGCAACGGTATGTGTATTTTTCCCCTAGGCCATTCTGGTTAAGCGATTGGAGCAGCAGAAGTGCTAAAAATTTGTTGTCTTGTCAACCATTTCTTAGTTCCAAAGTCCCATATCTCGCAAACGGATTGACCTAACCCAAAATGTCCTGCTGCGTCTGAAAGAAGAAGGTAGCCCGATTGCAACGGTATGCGTATTTCTTCCCTAGGCCATTCTGTTTAAGCGTTTGGAGCAGCAGAAGTGCCAAAAATTTGTTGTCTCGTCAACCATTTCTTAGCTTCAAACTGCCATATCTCGCGAACGGATTGACCTAACCCAAAAGTTCCTATTGCGTCTGAAAGTAGAAACTCGCCCGATTACAACGGCATGCGTATTTTTTCCCTAGGCCATTCTGGTTAAGCGTTTGGAGCAGCAGAAGTGCGAAAAATTTGTTGTCTCGTCAACCATTTCTTAGCTTCAAACTGCCATATCTCGCGAACGGATTGACCTAACCCAAAAGTTCCTATTGCATCCGAAAGTAGAAACTCGCCCGATTACAACGGCATGTGTATTTTTTCCCTAGGCCATTCTGGTTAAGCGTTTGGAGCAGCAGAAGTGCGAAAAATTTGTTGTCTCGTCAACCATTTCTTAGCTTGAAACTCCCATATCTCGCGTACGGATTGACCAAACCCAAAAATTCCTGCTGCGTCTGAAAGTAGATACTCGCCCGATTACAACCGTATGTGTATTTTTGACCTAGGCCATTCTGGTTAAGCAACTGGAGCAGCAGAAGTGCGAAAAATTTGTTGTCTTGTCAACCATTTCTTAGCTTCAAACTCCCATATCTCGCGAACGGATTGACCTAACCCAAAAATTCCTATTGCATCTGAAAGTAGAAACTCGCCCGACTACAACGGTATGTGTATTTTTTCCCTAGGCCATTCTGGTTAAGCGTTTGGAGCAGCAGAAATGCGAAAAATTTGTTGTCATGTCAACCATTTCTTAGCTTCGAACTCCCATATCTCGCGAACGGATTGACCTAAACCAAAAGTTCCTGCTGCGTCTGAAAGTTGAAACTCGCCCGATTACAACGGTGTGTGTATATTTCCCCTAGGCCACCCTGGTTACGCGATTGGAGCAGCAGAACTGCGAAAAATTTGTTGCCTTCTCAACCATTTCTTAGCTTCAAACTCCCATACCTCGCGAACGGATTGACGTAACCCAAAAATTCCTATTGCGTCTGAAAGTAGAAACTCGTTCAGTTACAACGGTATCTGTATTTTTTCCCTAGGCCATTCTGGTTAAGCGACTGGAGCAGCAGAAGTGCAAAGAATTTGTTGTCTTGTCAACCATTTCTTAGCTTCAAAGTCCCATATCTCGCGACGGATTGACCTAACCCAACAATTCCTGTTGCATCTGAAAGTAGAAACTCGCACGATTACAACGGTATGTGTATTTCTTCCCTAGGCCATTGTGGTTAAGCGTTTGGAGCAGCAAAAGTGCGATACATTTGTTACATTCTCAACCATTTCTTAGCTTCAAACTCCCATATCTCGCGAAAGGATTGACCCAACCCAAGGAGTCCGGCTGCGTCTGAAAGTAGAAGGTAGCCCGATTGCAACGGTATGTGTATTTTTCCCCTAGGCCATTCTGGTTAAGCAACTGGAGCAGCAGAAGTGCTAAAAATTTGTAGTCTTGTCAACCATTTCTTAGCTTCAAAGTCCCATATCTCGCGACGGATTGACCTAACCCAACAATTCCTGTTGCATCTGAAAGTAGAAACTCGCACGATTACAACGGTATGTGTATTTCTTCCCTAGGCCATTGTGGTTAAGCGTTTGGAGCAGCAAAAGTGCGATACATTTGTTACATTCTCAACCATTTCTTAGCTTCAAACTCCCATATCTCGCGAAAGGATTGACCCAACCCAAAAGTTCCTATTGCGTCTGAAGGTACAAACTCGCCCGATTACAACGGTATGTGTATTTTTTCCGTAGGCCATGCCGGTTAAGCGATTGGAGCAGCAGAAGTGCTAAAAATTTGTAGTCTTGTCAACCATTTCTTAGCTTCAAAGTCCGATATCTCGCGAACGGATTGACCAAACCCAAAAATTCCAGCAGCGTCTGAAATTAGAAACTCGCCCGATTACAACGGTATGTGTATTTTTCCCCCAGGCCATTCTGGTTAAGCGTTTGGAGCAGCAGAAGTGCGAAAAATTTGTCGCCTTCTCAACCATTTCTTAGCTTCAAACTCCCATAACTCGCGATCGGATTGAACTAACCCAAAAATTCCTATTGCAACTGAAAGTAGAAACTCGCACGAATACAACGGAATGTGTATTTCTTCCCTAGGCCATTCTGGTTAAGCGACTGGAGCAGCAGAAGTGCGAAAAATTTGTTGTCTTGTCAACCATTTCTTAGCTTCAAAGTCCCATATCTCGCGACGGATTGACCTAACCCAAAAATTCCTGTTGCATCTGAAAGTAGAAACTCGCACGATTACAACGGTATGTGTATTTCTGCCCTAGGCCATTCTGGTTAAGCGATTGGAGCAGCAGAAGTGCGAAAAATTTGTTGTCTTGTCAACCATTTCTTAGCTTCAAACTCCCATATCTCGCGAACGGATTGACCTAACCCAAAAATTCCTGCTGCGTCTGAAAGTAGAAACTAGCCCGATTGCAACGGTATGTGTATTCTTTCCCTAGGCCATTCTGGTTAAGCGTTTGGAGCAGCAGAAGGGCGAAAAATTTGTTGTCTTCACAACCAAACTTTGCTTCAAACTCCCATATCTCGCGATCGGATTGACCTAACCCAAATGTTCCTATTGCGTCTGAAAGTAGAAACTCGCCCGATTACAACGGTATGTGTATTTCTTCCCTAGGCCATTCTGGTTAAGCGTTTGGAGCAGCAGAAGTTGCGAAACATTTGTTGTCTTCTCAACCATTTCTTAGCTTCAAACTCCCATATCTCGCAAACGGATTGACCTAGCCCAAAGAGTCCTGCTGCGTCTGAAAGTAGAAAGTAGCCCGATTGCAACGGTATGTGTATATTTCCCCTAGGCCATTCTGGTTAAGCGATTGGAGCAGCAGAAGTGCTAAAAATTTGTTGTCTTGTCAACCATTTCTTAGTTCCAAAGTCCCATATCTCGCAAACGGATTGACCTAACCCAAAAAGTCCTGCTGCGTCTGAAAGAAGAAGGTAGCCCGATTGCAACGGTATGCGTATTTCTTCCCTAGGCCATTCTGGTTAAGCGTTTGGAGCAGCAGAAGGGCCAAAAATTTGTTGTCTCGTCAACCATTTCTTAGCTTCAAACTGCCATATCTCGCGAACGGATTGACCTAACCCAAAAGTTCCTATTGCGTCTGAAAGTAGAAATTCGCCCGATTACAACGGCATGCGTATTTTTTCCCTAGGCCATTCTGGTTAAGCGTTTGGAGCAGCAGAAGTGCGAAAAATTTGTTGTCTCGTCAACCATTTCTTAGCTTCAAACTGCCATATCTCGCGAACGGATTGACCTAACCCAAAAGTTCCTATTGCATCCGAAAGTAGAAACTCGCCCGATTACAACGGCATGTGTATTTTTTCCCTTGGCCATTCTGGTTAAGCGTTTGGAGCAGCAGAAGTGCGAAAAATTTGTTGTCTTCTAAACCATTGTTAGCTTCAAACTCTCACATCTCGCGAACGGATTGACCTAACCCAAAAATTCCTATTGCATCTGAAAGTAGAAACTCGCCCGATTACAACGATATGTGTATTTTTTCCCTAGGCCATTCTGGTTAAGCGATTGGAGCAGCAGAAGTGCGAAAAATTTGTTGTCTTGTCAACCATTTCTTAGCTTCAAACTCCCATATCTCGCGAACGGATTGACCTAACCCAAAAATTCCTGCTGCGTCTGAAAGTAGAAACTATCCCGATTGCAACGGTATGTGTATTCTTTCCCTAGGCCATTCTGGTTAAGCGTTTGGAGCAGCAGAAGGGCGAAAAATTTGTTGTCTTCACAACCAAACTTTGCTTCAAACTCCCATATCTCGCGAACGGATTGACCTAACCCAAAAGTTCCTACTGCGTCTGAAAGTAGAAACTCGCCCGATTACAACGGTATGTGTATTTCTTCCCTAGGCCATTCTGGTTAAGCGTTTGGAGCAGCAGAAGTTGCGAAACATTTGTTGTCTTCTCAACCATTTCTTAGCTTCAAACTCCCATATCTCGCGAACGGATTGACCTAACCCAAAAATTCCTGCTGCGTCTGAAAGTAGAAACTAGCCCGATTGCAACGGTATGTGTATTCTTTCCCTAGGCCATTCTGGTTAAGCGTTTGGAGCAGCAGAAGTTGCGAAACATTTGTTGTCTTCTCAACCATTTCTTAGCTTCAAACTCCCATATCTCGCAAACGGATTGACCTAGCCCAAAGAGTCCTGCTGCGTCTGAAAGTAGAAAGTAGCCCGATTGCAACGGTATGTGTATTTTTCCCCTAGGCCATTCTGGTTAAGCGATTGGAGCAGCAGAAGTGCTAAAAATTTGTTGTCTTGTCAACCATTTCTTAGTTCCAAAGTCCCATATCTCGCAAACGGATTGACCTAACCCAAAAAGTCCTGCTGCGTCTGAAAGTAGAAACTCGCACGATTTCAACGGTATGTGTATTTTTTCCCTTGGCCATTCTGGTTAAGCGTTTGGAGCAGCAGCAGTGCGAAAAATTTGTTGTCTTCTCAAACATTGTTAGCTTCAAACTCCCACATCTCGCGAACGGATTGACCTAACCCAAAAATTCCTATTGCATCTGAAAGTAGAACTCGCCCGATTACAACGGTATGTGTATTTTTTCCCTAGGCCATTCTGGTTAAGCGTTTGGAGCAGCAGAAGTGCGAAAAATTTGATGTCTTCTCAACGATTCTTAGCTTCAAACTCCCATATCTCGCGAAAGGATTGACCCAACCCAAGGAGTCCGGCTGCGTCTGAAAGTAGAAGGTAGCCCGATTGCAACGGTATGTGTATTTTTCCCCTAGGCCATTCTGGTTAAGCAACTGGAGCAGCAGAAGTGCTAAAAATTTGTAGTCTTGTCAACCATTTCTTAGCTTCAAAGTCCCATATCTCGCGACGGATTGACCTAACCCAACAATTCCTGTTGCATCTGAAAGTAGAAACTCGCACGATTACAACGGTATGTGTATTTCTTCCCTAGGCCATTGTGGTTAAGCGTTTGGAGCAGCAAAAGTGCGATACATTTGTTACATTCTCAACCATTTCTTAGCTTCAAACTCCCATATCTCGCGAAAGGATTGACCCAACCCAAAAGTTCCTATTGCGTCTGAAGGTAGAAACTCGCCCGATTACAACGGTATGTGTATTTTTTCCGTAGGCCATGCCGGTTAAGCGATTGGAGCAGCAGAAGTGCTAAAAATTTGTAGTCTTGTCAACCATTTCTTAGCTTCAAAGTCCGATATCTCGCGAACGGATTGACCAAACCCAAAAATTCCAGCAGCGTCTGAAATTAGAAACTCGCCCGATTACAACGGTATGTGTATTTTTCCCCCAGGCCATTCTGGTTAAGCGTTTGGAGCAGCAGCAGTGCGAAAAATTTGTCGCCTTCTCAACCATTTCTTAGCTTCAAACTCCCATAACTCGCGATCGGATTGAACTAACCCAAAAATTCCTATTGCATCTGAAAGTAGAAACTCGCACGAATACAACGGAATGTGTATTTCTTCCCTAGGCCATTCTGGTTAAGCGACTGGAGCAGCAGAAGTGCGAAAAATTTGTTGTCTTGTCAACCATTTCTTAGCTTCAAAGTCCCATATCTCGCGACGGATTGACCTAACCCAAAAATTCCTGTTGCATCTGAAAGTAGAAACTCGCACGATTACAACGGTATGTGTATTTCTGCCCTAGGCCATTCTGGTTAAGCGATTGGAGCAGCAGAAGTGCGAAAAATTTGTTGTCTTGTCAACCATTTCTTAGCTTCAAACTCCCATATCTCGCGAACGGATTGACCTAACCCAAAAATTCCTGCTGCGTCTGAAAGTAGAAACTTGCCCGATTGCAACGGTATGTGTATTCTTTCCCTAGGCCATTCTGGTTAAGCGTTTGGAGCAGCAGAAGGGCGAAAAATTTGTTGTCTTCACAACCAAACTTTGCTTCAAACTCCCATATCTCGCGAACGGATTGACCTAACCCAAATGTTCCTATTGCGTCTGAAAGTAGAAACTCGCCCGATTACAACGGTATGTGTATTTCTTCCCTAGGCCATTCTGGTTAAGCGTTTGGAGCAGCAGAAGTTGCGAAACATTTGTTGTCTTCTCAACCATTTCTTAGCTTCAAACTCCCATATCTCGCAAACGGATTGACCTAGCCCAAAGAGTCCTGCTGCGTCTGAAAGTAGAAAGTAGCCCGATTGCAACGGTATGTGTATATTTCCCCTAGGCCATTCTGGTTAAGCGATTGGAGCAGCAGAAGTGCTAAAAATTTGTTGTCCTGTCAACCATTTCTTAGTTCCAAAGTCCCATATCTCGCAAACGGATTGACCTAACCCAAAAAGTCCTGCTGCGTCTGAAAGAAGAAGGTAGCCCGATTGCAACGGTATGCGTATTTCTTCCCTAGGCCATTCTGGTTAAGCGTTTGGAGCAGCAGAAGGGCCAAAAATTTGTTGTCTCGTCAACCATTTCTTAGCTTCAAACTGCCATATCTCGCGAACGGATTGACCTAACCCAAAAGTTCCTATTGCGTCTGAAAGTAGAAATTCGCCCGATTACAACGGCATGCGTATTTTTTCCCTAGGCCATTCTGGTTAAGCGTTTGGAGCAGCAGAAGTGCGAAAAATTTGTTGTCTTGTCAACCATTTCTTAGCTTCAAACTGCCATATCTCGCGAACGGATTGACCTAACCCAAAAGTTCCTATTGCATCCGAAAGTAGAAACTCGCCCGATTACAACGGCATGTGTATTTTTTCCCTTGGCCATTCTGGTTAAGCGTTTGGAGCAGCAGAAGTGCGAAAAATTTGTTGTCTTCTAAACCATTGTTAGCTTCAAACTCTCACATCTCGCGAACGGATTGACCTAACCCAAAAATTCCTATTGCATCTGAAAGTAGAAACTCGCCCGATTACAACGATATGTGTATTTTTTCCCTAGGCCATTCTGGTTAAGCGATTGGAGCAGCAGAAGTGCGAAAAATTTGTTGTCTTGTCAACCATTTCTTAGCTTCAAACTCCCATATCTCGCGAACGGATTGACCTAACCCAAAAATTCCTGCTGCGTCTGAAAGTAGAAACTAGCCCGATTGCAACGGTATGTGTATTCTTTCCCTAGGCCATTCTGGTTAAGCGTTTGGAGCAGCAGAAGGGCGAAAAATTTGTTGTCTTCACAACCAAACTTTGCTTCAAACTCCCATATCTCGCGAACGGATTGACCTAACCCAAAAGTTCCTACTGCGTCTGAAAGTAGAAACTCGCCCGATTACAACGGTATGTGTATTTCTTCCCTAGGCCATTCTGGTTAAGCGTTTGGAGCAGCAGAAGTTGCGAAACATTTGTTGTCTTCTCAACCATTTCTTAGCTTCAAACTCCCATATCTCGCGAACGGATTGACCTAACCCAAAAATTCCTGCTGCGTCTGAAAGTAGAAACTAGCCCGATTGCAACGGTATGTGTATTCTTTCCCTAGGCCATTCTGGTTAAGCGTTTGGAGCAGCAGAAGTTGCGAAACATTTGTTGTCTTCTCAACCATTTCTTAGCTTCAAACTCCCATATCTCGCAAACGGATTGACCTAGCCCAAAGAGTCCTGCTGCGTCTGAAAGTAGAAAGTAGCCCGATTGCAACGGTATGTGTATTTTTCCCCTAGGCCATTCTGGTTAAGCGATTGGAGCAGCAGAAGTGCTAAAAATTTGTTGTCTTGTCAACCATTTCTTAGTTCCAAAGTCCCATATCTCGCAAACGGATTGACCTAACCCAAAAAGTCCTGCTGCGTCTGAAAGAAGAAGGTAGCCCGATTGCAACGGTATGCGTATTTCTTCCCTAGGCCATTCTGGTTAAGCGTTTGGAGCAGCAGAAGGGCCAAAAATTTGTTGTCTCGTCAACCATTTCTTAGCTTCAAACTGCCATATCTCGCGAACGGATTGACCTAACCCAAAAGTTCCTATTGCGTCTGAAAGTAGAAATTCGCCCGATTACAACGGCATGCGTATTTTTTCCCTAGGCCATTCTGGTTAAGCGTTTGGAGCAGCAGAAGTGCGAAAAATTTGTTGTCTCGTCAACCATTTCTTAGCTTCAAACTGCCATATCTCGCGAACGGATTGACCTAACCCAAAAGTTCCTATTGCATCTGAAAGTAGAAACTCGCCCGATTACAACGGCATGTGTATTTTTTCCCTTGGCCATTATGGTTAAGCGTTTGGAGCAGCAGAAGTGCGAAAAATTTGTTGTCTTCTAAACCATTGTTAGCTTCAAACTCTCACATCTCGCGAACGGATTGACCTAACCCAAAAATTCCTATTGCATCTGAAAGTAGAAACTCGCCCGATTACAACGATATGTGTATTTTTTCCCTAGGCCATTCTGGTTAAGCGATTGGAGCAGCAGAAGTGCGAAAAATTTGTTGTCTTGTCAACCATTTCTTAGCTTCAAACTCCCATATCTCGCGAACGGATTGACCTAACCCAAAAAGTCCTGCTGCGTCTGAAAGAAGAAGGTAGCCCCATTGCAACGGTATGCGTATTTCTTCCCTAGGCCATTCTGGTTAAGCGTTTGGAGCAGCAGAAGGGCCAAAAATTTGTTGTCTCGTCAACCATTTCTTAGCTTCAAACTGCCATATCTCGCGAACGGATTGACCTAACCCAAAAGTTCCTATTGCGTCTGAAAGTAGAAATTCGCCCGATTACAACGGCATGCGTATTATTTCCCTAGGCCATTCTGGTTAAGCGTTTGGAGCAGCAGAAGTGCGAAAAATTTGTTGTCTCGTCAACCATTTCTTAGCTTCAAACTGCCATATCTCGCGAACGGATTGACCTAACCCAAAAGTTCCTATTGCATCTTAAAGTAGAAACTCGCCCGATTACAACGGCATGTGTATTTTTTCCCTAGGCCATTCTGGTTAAGCGTTTGGAGCAGCAGAAGTGCGAAAAATTTGTTGTCTCGTCAACCATTTCTTAGCTTGAAACTCCCATATCTCGCGTACGGATTGACCAAACCCAAAAATTCCTGCTGCGTCTGAAAGTAGATACTCGCCCGATTACAACCGTATGTGTATTTTTGACCTAGGCCATTCTGGTTAAGCAACTGGAGCAGCAGAAGTGCGAAAAATTTGTTGTCTTGTCAACCATTTCTTAGCTTCAAACTCCCATATCTCGCGAACGGATTGACCTAACCCAAAAATTCCTATTGCATCTGAAAGTAGAACTCGCCCGACTACAACGGTATGTGTATTTTTTCCCTAGGCAATTCTGGTTAAGCGTTTGGAGCAGCAGAAATGCGAAAAATTTGTTGTCATGTCAACCATTTCTTAGCTTCAAACTCCCATATCTCGCGAACGGATTGACCTAAACCAAAAGTTCCTGCTGCGTCTGAAAGTTGAAACTCGCCCGATTACAACGGTATGTGTATATTTCCCTTAGGCCATCCTGGTTACGCGATTGGAGCAGCAGAACTGCGAAAAATTTGTTGCCTTCTCAACCATTTCTTAGCTTCAAACTCCCATATCTCGCGAACGGATTGACGTAACCCAAAAATTCCTATTGCGTCTGAAAGTAGAAACTCGTTCAGTTACAACGGTATCTGTATTTTTTCCCTAGGCCATTCTGGTTAAGCGACTGGAGCAGCAGAAGTGCAAAGAATTTGTTGTCTTGTCAACCATTTCTTAGCTTCAAAGTCCCATATCTCGCGAACGGATGGACCAAACCCAAAAATTCCTGCTGCGTCTGAAAGTAGAAACTCGCCCGATTACAACGGTATGTGTATTTTTTCCCTAGGCCATTCTGGTTAAGCGTTTGGAGCAGGAGAATTGCGAAAAATTTGTTGTCTTCTCAACCATTTCTTAGCTTCAAACTCCCATATCTCGCGAGAGGATTGACCTAACCCAAAAATTCCTGTTGCATCTGAAAGTAGAAACTCGCCCGATTTCAACGTTATGTGTATTTTTTCCCTTGGACATTCTGGTTAAGCGTTTGGAGCAGCAGAAGTGCGAAAAATTTGTTGTCTTCTCAACCATTGTTAGCTTCAAACTCTCACATCTCGCGAACGGATTGACCTAACCCAAAAAGTCCTGCTGCGTCTGAAAGTAGAAACTAGCCCGATTGCAACGGTATGTGCATTTTTTCCCTAGGCCATTCTGGTTAAGCGTTTGGAGCAGCAGAAGGGCGAAAAATTTGTTGTCTTGTCAACCATTTCTTAGCTTCAAACTCCCATATCTCGCGAACGGATTGACCTAACCCAAAAATTCCGATTGCATCTGAAAGTAGAAACTCGCCCTATTACAACGGTATGTGTATTTTTCCCCCAGGCCATTCTGGTTAAGCGTTTGGAGCAGCAGAGGTGCGAAAAATTTGTCGCCTTCTCAACCATTTCTTAGCTTCAAACTCCCATAACTCGCGATCGGATTGACCTAACCCAAAAATTCCTATTGCATCTGAAAGTAGAAACTCGCACGAATACAACGGTATGTGAATTTCTTCCCTAGGCCATTCTGGTTAAGCGCCTGGAGCAGCAGAATTGGGAAAAATTTGTTGTATTGTCAACCATTTCTTAGCTTCAAAGTCCCATATCTCGCGACGGATTGACCTAACCCAAAAATTCCTGTTGCATCTGAAAGTAGAAACTCGCACGATTACAACGGTATGTGTATTTCTGCCCTAGGGCATTCTGGTTAAGCATTTGGAGCAGCAGAAGTGCGAAAAATTTGTTACCTTCTCAACCATTTCTTAGCTTCAAACTCCCATATCTCGCGAGCGGATTGACCTAACCCAAAAATTCCTATTGCATCTGAAAGTAGAAACTCGCCCGATTTCAACGGTATGTGTATTTTTTCCCTTGGCCATTCTGGTTAAGCGTTTGGAGCAGCAGAAGTGCGAAAAATTTGTTGTCTTCTCAAACATTGTTAGCTTCAAACTCCCACATCTCGCGAACGGATTGACCTAACCCAAAAATTCCTATTGCATCTGAAAGTAGAACTCGCCCGATTACAACGGTATGTGTATTTTTGACCTAGGCCATTCTGGTTAAGCAACTGGAGCAGCAGAAGTGCGAAAAATTTGTTGTCTTGTCAACCATTTCTTAGCTTCAAACTCCCATATCTCGCGAACGGATTGACCTAACCCAAAAGTTCCTATTGCATCTTAAAGTAGAAACTCGCCCGATTACAACGGCATGTGTATTTTTTCCCTAGGCCATTCTGGTTAAGCGTTTGGAGCAGCAGAAGTGCGAAAAATTTGTTGTCTCGTCAACCATTTCTTAGCTTGAAACTCCCATATCTCGCGTACGGATTGACCAAACCCAAAAATTCCTGCTGCGTCTGAAAGTAGATACTCGCCCGATTACAACCGTATGTGTATTTTTGACCTAGGCCATTCTGGTTAAGCAACTGGAGCAGCAGAAGTGCGAAAAATTTGTTGTCTTGTCAACCATTTCTTAGCTTCAAACTCCCATATCTCGCGAACGGATTGACCTAACCCAAAAATTCCTATTGCATCTGAAAGTAGAACTCGCCCGACTACAACGGTATGTGTATTTTTTCCCTAGGCAATTCTGGTTAAGCGTTTGGAGCAGCAGAAATGCGAAAAATTTGTTGTCATGTCAACCATTTCTTAGCTTCAAACTCCCATATCTCGCGAACGGATTGACCTAAACCAAAAGTTCCTGCTGCGTCTGAAAGTTGAAACTCGCCCGATTACAACGGTATGTGTATATTTCCCTTAGGCCATCCTGGTTACGCGATTGGAGCAGCAGAACTGCGAAAAATTTGTTGCCTTCTCAACCATTTCTTAGCTTCAAACTCCCATATCTCGCGAACGGATTGACGTAACCCAAAAATTCCTATTGCGTCTGAAAGTAGAAACTCGTTCAGTTACAACGGTATCTGTATTTTTTCCCTAGGCCATTCTGGTTAAGCGACTGGAGCAGCAGAAGTGCAAAGAATTTGTTGTCTTGTCAACCATTTCTTAGCTTCAAAGTCCCATATCTCGCGAACGGATGGACCAAACCCAAAAATTCCTGCTGCGTCTGAAAGTAGAAACTCGCCCGATTACAACGGTATGTGTATTTTTTCCCTAGGCCATTCTGGTTAAGCGTTTGGAGCAGGAGAATTGCGAAAAATTTGTTGTCTTCTCAACCATTTCTTAGCTTCAAACTCCCATATCTCGCGAGAGGATTGACCTAACCCAAAAATTCCTGTTGCATCTGAAAGTAGAAACTCGCCCGATTTCAACGTTATGTGTATTTTTTCCCTTGGACATTCTGGTTAAGCGTTTGGAGCAGCAGAAGTGCGAAAAATTTGTTGTCTTCTCAACCATTGTTAGCTTCAAACTCTCACATCTCGCGAACGGATTGACCTAACCCAAAAAGTCCTGCTGCGTCTGAAAGTAGAAACTAGCCCGATTGCAACGGTATGTGTATTTTTTCCCTAGGCCATTCTGGTTAAGCGTTTGGAGCAGCAGAAGGGCGAAAAATTTGTTGTCTTGTCAACCATTTCTTAGCTTCAAACTCCCATATCTCGCGAACGGATTGACCTAACCCAAAAATTCCGATTGCATCTGAAAGTAGAAACTCGCCCTATTACAACGGTATGTGTATTTTTCCCCCAGGCCATTCTGGTTAAGCGTTTGGAGCAGCAGAGGTGCGAAAAATTTGTCGCCTTCTCAACCATTTCTTAGCTTCAAACTCCCATAACTCGCGATCGGATTGACCTAACCCAAAAATTCCTATTGCATCTGAAAGTAGAAACTCGCACGAATACAACGGTATGTGAATTTCTTCCCTAGGCCATTCTGGTTAAGCGCCTGGAGCAGCAGAATTGGGAAAAATTTGTTGTATTGTCAACCATTTCTTAGCTTCAAAGTCCCATATCTCGCGACGGATTGACCTAACCCAAAAATTCCTGTTGCATCTGAAAGTAGAAACTCGCACGATTACAACGGTATGTGTATTTCTGCCCTAGGGCATTCTGGTTAAGCATTTGGAGCAGCAGAAGTGCGAAAAATTTGTTACCTTCTCAACCATTTCTTAGCTTCAAACTCCCATATCTCGCGAGCGGATTGACCTAACCCAAAAATTCCTATTGCATCTGAAAGTAGAAACTCGCCCGATTTCAACGGTATGTGTATTTTTTCCCTTGGCCATTCTGGTTAAGCGTTTGGAGCAGCAGAAGTGCGAAAAATTTGTTGTCTTCTCAAACATTGTTAGCTTCAAACTCCCACATCTCGCGAACGGATTGACCTAACCCAAAAATTCCTATTGCATCTGAAAGTAGAACTCGCCCGATTACAACGGTATGTGTATTTTTTCCCTAGGCCATTCTGGTTAAGCGTTTGGAGCAGCAGAAGTGCGAAAAATTTGATGTCTTCTCAACCATTGTTAGCTTCAAACTCTCACATCTCGCGAACGGATTGACCTAACCCAAAAAGTCCTGCTGCGTCTGAAAGTAGGAACTAGCCCGATTACAACGGTATGTGTGTTTTTTCCCTAGGCCATTGTGGTTAAACGTTTGGAGCAACAGAATTGCCATACATTTGTTACATTCTCAACCATTTCTTAGCTTCAAACTCCCATGTCTCGCGAACGGATTGACCTAACCCAAAAGTTCCTATTGCGTCTGAAGGTAGAAACTCGCCCGATTACAACGGTATGTGTATTTTTTCCCTTGGCCATTCTGGTTAAGCGTTTGGAGCAGCAGAAGTGCGAAAGATTTGTTGTCTTCTCAACCATTGTTAGCTTCAAACTCTCACATCTCGCGAACGGATTGACCTAACCCAAAAAGTCCTGCTGCGTCTGAAAGTAGAAACTAGCCCGATTACAACGGTATGTGTGTTTTTTCCCTAGGCCATTGTGGTTAAACGTTTGGAGCAACAGAAGTGCGATACATTTGTTACATTCTCAACCATTTCTTAGCTTCAAACTCCCATGTCTCGCGAACGGATTGACCTAACCCAAAAGTTCCTATTGCGTCTGAAGGTAGAAACTCGCCCGATTACAACGGTATGTGTATTTTTTCCCTAGGCCATTCTGGTTAAGCGTTTGGAGCAGCAGAATTGCGAAAAATTTGTTGTCTTCTCAACCATTTCTTACCTTCAAACTCCCATATCTCGCGAACGGATGGACCTAACCCAAAAAGCCCTGCTGCGTCTGAATGTAGAGAGTAGCCCGATTGCAACGGTATGTGTATTTTTCCCCTAGGCCATTCTGGTTAAGCGACTGGAGCAGCAGAAGTGCGAAAAATTTGTTGTCTTCTCAACCATTTCTTACCTTCAAACTCCCATATCTCGCGAACGGATGGACCTAACCCAAAAGTTCCTATTGCATCTGAAAGTAGAAACTCGCCCGATTACAACGGCATGTGTATTTTTTCCCTAGGCCATTCTGGTTAAGCGTTTGGAGCAGCAGAAGTGCGAAAAATTTGTTGTCTCGTCAACCATTTCTTAGCTTGAAACTCCCATATCTCGCGTACGGATTGACCAAACCCAAAAATTCCTGCTGCGTCTGAAAGTAGATACTCGCCCGATTACAACCGTATGTGTATTTTTGACCTAGGCCATTCTGGTTAAGCAACTGGAGCAGCAGAAGTGCGAAAAATTTGTTGTCTTGTCAACCATTTCTTAGCTTCAAACTCCCATATCTCGCGAACGGATTGACCTAACCCAAAAATTCCTATTGCATCTGAAAGTAGAACTCGCCCGACTACAACGGTATGTGTATTTTTTCCCTAGGCAATTCTGGTTAAGCGTTTGGAGCAGCAGAAATGCGAAAAATTTGTTGTCATGTCAACCATTTCTTAGCTTCAAACTCCCATATCTCGCGAACGGATTGACCTAAACCAAAAGTTCCTGCTGCGTCTGAAAGTTGAAACTCGCCCGATTACAACGGTATGTGTATATTTCCCTTAGGCCATCCTGGTTACGCGATTGGAGCAGCAGAACTGCGAAAAATTTGTTGCCTTCTCAACCATTTCTTAGCTTCAAACTCCCATATCTCGCGAACGGATTGACGTAACCCAAAAATTCCTATTGCGTCTGAAAGTAGAAACTCGTTCAGTTACAACGGTATCTGTATTTTTTCCCTAGGCCATTCTGGTTAAGCGACTGGAGCAGCAGAAGTGCAAAGAATTTGTTGTCTTGTCAACCATTTCTTAGCTTCAAAGTCCCATATCTCGCGAACGGATGGACCAAACCCAAAAATTCCTGCTGCGTCTGAAAGTAGAAACTCGCCCGATTACAACGGTATGTGTATTTTTTCCCTAGGCCATTCTGGTTAAGCGTTTGGAGCAGGAGAATTGCGAAAAATTTGTTGTCTTCTCAACCATTTCTTAGCTTCAAACTCCCATATCTCGCGAGAGGATTGACCTAACCCAAAAATTCCTATTGCATCTGAAAGTAGAAACTCGCCCGATTTCAACGTTATGTGTATTTTTTCCCTTGGACATTCTGGTTAAGCGTTTGGAGCAGCAGAAGTGCGAAAAATTTGTTGTCTTCTCAACCATTGTTAGCTTCAAACTCTCACATCTCGCGAACGGATTGACCTAACCCAAAAAGTCCTGCTGCGTCTGAAAGTAGAAACTAGCCCGATTGCAACGGTATGTGTATTTTTTCCCTAGGCCATTCTGGTTAAGCGTTTGGAGCAGCAGAAGGGCGAAAAATTTGTTGTCTTGTCAACCATTTCTTAGCTTCAAACTCCCATATCTCGCGAACGGATTGACCTAACCCAAAAATTCCGATTGCATCTGAAAGTAGAAACTCGCCCTATTACAACGGTATGTGTATTTTTCCCCCAGGCCATTCTGGTTAAGCGTTTGGAGCAGCAGAGGTGCGAAAAATTTGTCGCCTTCTCAACCATTTCTTAGCTTCAAACTCCCATAACTCGCGATCGGATTGACCTAACCCAAAAATTCCTATTGCATCTGAAAGTAGAAACTCGCACGAATACAACGGTATGTGAATTTCTTCCCTAGGCCATTCTGGTTAAGCGCCTGGAGCAGCAGAATTGGGAAAAATTTGTTGTATTGTCAACCATTTCTTAGCTTCAAAGTCCCATATCTCGCGACGGATTGACCTAACCCAAAAATTCCTGTTGCATCTGAAAGTAGAAACTCGCACGATTACAACGGTATGTGTATTTCTGCCCTAGGGCATTCTGGTTAAGCATTTGGAGCAGCAGAAGTGCGAAAAATTTGTTACCTTCTCAACCATTTCTTAGCTTCAAACTCCCATATCTCGCGAGCGGATTGACCTAACCCAAAAATTCCTATTGCATCTGAAAGTAGAAACTCGCCCGATTTCAACGGTATGTGTATTTTTTCCCTTGGCCATTCTGGTTAAGCGTTTGGAGCAGCAGAAGTGCGAAAAATTTGTTGTCTTCTCAAACATTGTTAGCTTCAAACTCCCACATCTCGCGAACGGATTGACCTAACCCAAAAATTCCTATTGCATCTGAAAGTAGAACTCGCCCGATTACAACGGTATGTGTATTTTTTCCCTAGGCCATTCTGGTTAAGCGTTTGGAGCAGCAGAAGTGCGAAAAATTTGTTGTCTTCTCAACCATTGTTAGCTTCAAACTCTCACATCTCGCGAACGGATTGACCTAACCCAAAAAGTCCTGCTGCGTCTGAAAGTAGAAACTAGCCCGATTGCAACGGTATGTGTATTTTTTCCCTAGGCCATTCTGGTTAAGCGTTTGGAGCAGCAGAAGGGCGAAAAATTTGTTGTCTTGTCAACCATTTCTTAGCTTCAAACTCCCATATCTCGCGAACGGATTGACCTAACCCAAAAATTCCGATTGCATCTGAAAGTAGAAACTCGCCCTATTACAACGGTATGTGTATTTTTCCCCCAGGCCATTCTGGTTAAGCGTTTGGAGCAGCAGAGGTGCGAAAAATTTGTCGCATTCTCAACCATTTCTTAGCTTCAAACTCCCATAACTCGCGATCGGATTGACCTAACCCAAAAATTCCTATTGCATCTGAAAGTAGAAACTCGCACGAATACAACGGTATGTGAATTTCTTCCCTAGGCCATTCTGGTTAAGCGCCTGGAGCAGCAGAATTGGGAAAAATTTGTTGTATTGTCAACCATTTCTTAGCTTCAAAGTCCCATATCTCGCGACGGATTGACCTAACCCAAAAATTCCTGTTGCATCTGAAAGTAGAAACTCGCACGATTACAACGGTATGTGTATTTCTGCCCTAGGGCATTCTGGTTAAGCATTTGGAGCAGCAGAAGTGCGAAAAATTTGTTACCTTCTCAACCATTTCTTAGCTTCAAACTCCCATATCTCGCGAGCGGATTGACCTAACCCAAAAATTCCTATTGCATCTGAAAGTAGAAACTCGCCCGATTTCAACGGTATGTGTATTTTTTCCCTTGGCCATTCTGGTTAAGCGTTTGGAGCAGCAGAAGTGCGAAAAATTTGTTGTCTTCTCAAACATTGTTAGCTTCAAACTCCCACATCTCGCGAACGGATTGACCTAACCCAAAAATTCCTATTGCATCTGAAAGTAGAACTCGCCCGATTACAACGGTATGTGTATTTTTGACCTAGGCCATTCTGGTTAAGCAACTGGAGCAGCAGAAGTGCGAAAAATTTGTTGTCTTGTCAACCATTTCTTAGCTTCAAACTCCCATATCTCGCGAACGGATTGACCTAACCCAAAAGTTCCTATTGCATCTTAAAGTAGAAACTCGCCCGATTACAACGGCATGTGTATTTTTTCCCTAGGCCATTCTGGTTAAGCGTTTGGAGCAGCAGAAGTGCGAAAAATTTGTTGTCTCGTCAACCATTTCTTAGCTTGAAACTCCCATATCTCGCGTACGGATTGACCAAACCCAAAAATTCCTGCTGCGTCTGAAAGTAGATACTCGCCCGATTACAACCGTATGTGTATTTTTGACCTAGGCCATTCTGGTTAAGCAACTGGAGCAGCAGAAGTGCGAAAAATTTGTTGTCTTGTCAACCATTTCTTAGCTTCAAACTCCCATATCTCGCGAACGGATTGACCTAACCCAAAAATTCCTATTGCATCTGAAAGTAGAACTCGCCCGACTACAACGGTATGTGTATTTTTTCCCTAGGCAATTCTGGTTAAGCGTTTGGAGCAGCAGAAATGCGAAAAATTTGTTGTCATGTCAACCATTTCTTAGCTTCAAACTCCCATATCTCGCGAACGGATTGACCTAAACCAAAAGTTCCTGCTGCGTCTGAAAGTTGAAACTCGCCCGATTACAACGGTATGTGTATATTTCCCTTAGGCCATCCTGGTTACGCGATTGGAGCAGCAGAACTGCGAAAAATTTGTTGCCTTCTCAACCATTTCTTAGCTTCAAACTCCCATATCTCGCGAACGGATTGACGTAACCCAAAAATTCCTATTGCGTCTGAAAGTAGAAACTCGTTCAGTTACAACGGTATCTGTATTTTTTCCCTAGGCCATTCTGGTTAAGCGACTGGAGCAGCAGAAGTGCAAAGAATTTGTTGTCTTGTCAACCATTTCTTAGCTTCAAAGTCCCATATCTCGCGAACGGATGGACCAAACCCAAAAATTCCTGCTGCGTCTGAAAGTAGAAACTCGCCCGATTACAACGGTATGTGTATTTTTTCCCTAGGCCATTCTGGTTAAGCGTTTGGAGCAGGAGAATTGCGAAAAATTTGTTGTCTTCTCAACCATTTCTTAGCTTCAAACTCCCATATCTCGCGAGAGGATTGACCTAACCCAAAAATTCCTGTTGCATCTGAAAGTAGAAACTCGCCCGATTTCAACGTTATGTGTATTTTTTCCCTTGGACATTCTGGTTAAGCGTTTGGAGCAGCAGAAGTGCGAAAAATTTGTTGTCTTCTCAACCATTGTTAGCTTCAAACTCTCACATCTCGCGAACGGATTGACCTAACCCAAAAAGTCCTGCTGCGTCTGAAAGTAGAAACTAGCCCGATTGCAACGGTATGTGTATTTTTTCCCTAGGCCATTCTGGTTAAGCGTTTGGAGCAGCAGAAGGGCGAAAAATTTGTTGTCTTGTCAACCATTTCTTAGCTTCAAAGTCCCATATCTCGCGACGGATTGACCTAACCCAAAAATTCCTGTTGCATCTGAAAGTAGAAACTCGCACGATTACAACGGTATGTGTATTTCTGCCCTAGGGCATTCTGGTTAAGCATTTGGAGCAGCAGAAGTGCGAAAAATTTGTTACCTTCTCAACCATTTCTTAGCTTCAAACTCCCATATCTCGCGAGCGGATTGACCTAACCCAAAAATTCCTATTGCATCTGAAAGTAGAAACTCGCCCGATTTCAACGGTATGTGTATTTTTTCCCTTGGCCATTCTGGTTAAGCGTTTGGAGCAGCAGAAGTGCGAAAAATTTGTTGTCTTCTCAAACATTGTTAGCTTCAAACTCCCACATCTCGCGAACGGATTGACCTAACCCAAAAATTCCTATTGCATCTGAAAGTAGAACTCGCCCGATTACAACGGTATGTGTATTTTTTCCCTAGGCCATTCTGGTTAAGCGTTTGGAGCAGCAGAAGTGCGAAAAATTTGATGTCTTCTCAACCATTGTTAGCTTCAAACTCTCACATCTCGCGAACGGATTGACCTAACCCAAAAAGTCCTGCTGCGTCTGAAAGTAGGAACTAGCCCGATTACAACGGTATGTGTGTTTTTTCCCTAGGCCATTGTGGTTAAACGTTTGGAGCAACAGAATTGCCATACATTTGTTACATTCTCAACCATTTCTTAGCTTCAAACTCCCATGTCTCGCGAACGGATTGACCTAACCCAAAAGTTCCTATTGCGTCTGAAGGTAGAAACTCGCCCGATTACAACGGTATGTGTATTTTTTCCCTTGGCCATTCTGGTTAAGCGTTTGGAGCAGCAGAAGTGCGAAAGATTTGTTGTCTTCTCAACCATTGTTAGCTTCAAACTCTCACATCTCGCGAACGGATTGACCTAACCCAAAAAGTCCTGCTGCGTCTGAAAGTAGAAACTAGCCCGATTACAACGGTATGTGTGTTTTTTCCCTAGGCCATTGTGGTTAAACGTTTGGAGCAACAGAAGTGCGATACATTTGTTACATTCTCAACCATTTCTTAGCTTCAAACTCCCATGTCTCGCGAACGGATTGACCTAACCCAAAAGTTCCTATTGCGTCTGAAGGTAGAAACTCGCCCGATTACAACGGTATGTGTATTTTTTCCCTAGGCCATTCTGGTTAAGCGTTTGGAGCAGCAGAATTGCGAAAAATTTGTTGTCTTCTCAACCATTTCTTACCTTCAAACTCCCATATCTCGCGAACGGATGGACCTAACCCAAAAAGCCCTGCTGCGTCTGAATGTAGAGAGTAGCCCGATTGCAACGGTATGTGTATTTTTCCCCTAGGCCATTCTGGTTAAGCGACTGGAGCAGCAGAAGTGCGAAAAATTTGTTGTCTTCTCAACCATTTCTTACCTTCAAACTCCCATATCTCGCGAACGGATGGACCTAACCCAAAAGTTCCTATTGCATCTGAAAGTAGAAACTCGCCCGATTACAACGGCATGTGTATTTTTTCCCTAGGCCATTCTGGTTAAGCGTTTGGAGCAGCAGAAGTGCGAAAAATTTGTTGTCTCGTCAACCATTTCTTAGCTTGAAACTCCCATATCTCGCGTACGGATTGACCAAACCCAAAAATTCCTGCTGCGTCTGAAAGTAGATACTCGCCCGATTACAACCGTATGTGTATTTTTGACCTAGGCCATTCTGGTTAAGCAACTGGAGCAGCAGAAGTGCGAAAAATTTGTTGTCTTGTCAACCATTTCTTAGCTTCAAACTCCCATATCTCGCGAACGGATTGACCTAACCCAAAAATTCCTATTGCATCTGAAAGTAGAACTCGCCCGACTACAACGGTATGTGTATTTTTTCCCTAGGCAATTCTGGTTAAGCGTTTGGAGCAGCAGAAATGCGAAAAATTTGTTGTCATGTCAACCATTTCTTAGCTTCAAACTCCCATATCTCGCGAACGGATTGACCTAAACCAAAAGTTCCTGCTGCGTCTGAAAGTTGAAACTCGCCCGATTACAACGGTATGTGTATATTTCCCTTAGGCCATCCTGGTTACGCGATTGGAGCAGCAGAACTGCGAAAAATTTGTTGCCTTCTCAACCATTTCTTAGCTTCAAACTCCCATATCTCGCGAACGGATTGACGTAACCCAAAAATTCCTATTGCGTCTGAAAGTAGAAACTCGTTCAGTTACAACGGTATCTGTATTTTTTCCCTAGGCCATTCTGGTTAAGCGACTGGAGCAGCAGAAGTGCAAAGAATTTGTTGTCTTGTCAACCATTTCTTAGCTTCAAAGTCCCATATCTCGCGAACGGATGGACCAAACCCAAAAATTCCTGCTGCGTCTGAAAGTAGAAACTCGCCCGATTACAACGGTATGTGTATTTTTTCCCTAGGCCATTCTGGTTAAGCGTTTGGAGCAGGAGAATTGCGAAAAATTTGTTGTCTTCTCAACCATTTCTTAGCTTCAAACTCCCATATCTCGCGAGAGGATTGACCTAACCCAAAAATTCCTATTGCATCTGAAAGTAGAAACTCGCCCGATTTCAACGTTATGTGTATTTTTTCCCTTGGACATTCTGGTTAAGCGTTTGGAGCAGCAGAAGTGCGAAAAATTTGTTGTCTTCTCAACCATTGTTAGCTTCAAACTCTCACATCTCGCGAACGGATTGACCTAACCCAAAAAGTCCTGCTGCGTCTGAAAGTAGAAACTAGCCCGATTGCAACGGTATGTGTATTTTTTCCCTAGGCCATTCTGGTTAAGCGTTTGGAGCAGCAGAAGGGCGAAAAATTTGTTGTCTTGTCAACCATTTCTTAGCTTCAAACTCCCATATCTCGCGAACGGATTGACCTAACCCAAAAATTCCGATTGCATCTGAAAGTAGAAACTCGCCCTATTACAACGGTATGTGTATTTTTCCCCCAGGCCATTCTGGTTAAGCGTTTGGAGCAGCAGAGGTGCGAAAAATTTGTCGCCTTCTCAACCATTTCTTAGCTTCAAACTCCCATAACTCGCGATCGGATTGACCTAACCCAAAAATTCCTATTGCATCTGAAAGTAGAAACTCGCACGAATACAACGGTATGTGAATTTCTTCCCTAGGCCATTCTGGTTAAGCGCCTGGAGCAGCAGAATTGGGAAAAATTTGTTGTATTGTCAACCATTTCTTAGCTTCAAAGTCCCATATCTCGCGACGGATTGACCTAACCCAAAAATTCCTGTTGCATCTGAAAGTAGAAACTCGCACGATTACAACGGTATGTGTATTTCTGCCCTAGGGCATTCTGGTTAAGCATTTGGAGCAGCAGAAGTGCGAAAAATTTGTTACCTTCTCAACCATTTCTTAGCTTCAAACTCCCATATCTCGCGAGCGGATTGACCTAACCCAAAAATTCCTATTGCATCTGAAAGTAGAAACTCGCCCGATTTCAACGGTATGTGTATTTTTTCCCTTGGCCATTCTGGTTAAGCGTTTGGAGCAGCAGAAGTGCGAAAAATTTGTTGTCTTCTCAAACATTGTTAGCTTCAAACTCCCACATCTCGCGAACGGATTGACCTAACCCAAAAATTCCTATTGCATCTGAAAGTAGAACTCGCCCGATTACAACGGTATGTGTATTTTTTCCCTAGGCCATTCTGGTTAAGCGTTTGGAGCAGCAGAAGTGCGAAAAATTTGTTGTCTTCTCAACCATTGTTAGCTTCAAACTCTCACATCTCGCGAACGGATTGACCTAACCCAAAAAGTCCTGCTGCGTCTGAAAGTAGAAACTAGCCCGATTGCAACGGTATGTGTATTTTTTCCCTAGGCCATTCTGGTTAAGCGTTTGGAGCAGCAGAAGGGCGAAAAATTTGTTGTCTTGTCAACCATTTCTTAGCTTCAAACTCCCATATCTCGCGAACGGATTGACCTAACCCAAAAATTCCGATTGCATCTGAAAGTAGAAACTCGCCCTATTACAACGGTATGTGTATTTTTCCCCCAGGCCATTCTGGTTAAGCGTTTGGAGCAGCAGAGGTGCGAAAAATTTGTCGCCTTCTCAACCATTTCTTAGCTTCAAACTCCCATAACTCGCGATCGGATTGACCTAACCCAAAAATTCCTATTGCATCTGAAAGTAGAAACTCGCACGAATACAACGGTATGTGAATTTCTTCCCTAGGCCATTCTGGTTAAGCGCCTGGAGCAGCAGAATTGGGAAAAATTTGTTGTATTGTCAACCATTTCTTAGCTTCAAAGTCCCATATCTCGCGACGGATTGACCTAACCCAAAAATTCCTGTTGCATCTGAAAGTAGAAACTCGCACGATTACAACGGTATGTGTATTTCTGCCCTAGGGCATTCTGGTTAAGCATTTGGAGCAGCAGAAGTGCGAAAAATTTGTTACCTTCTCAACCATTTCTTAGCTTCAAACTCCCATATCTCGCGAGCGGATTGACCTAACCCAAAAATTCCTATTGCATCTGAAAGTAGAAACTCGCCCGATTTCAACGGTATGTGTATTTTTTCCCTTGGCCATTCTGGTTAAGCGTTTGGAGCAGCAGAAGTGCGAAAAATTTGTTGTCTTCTCAAACATTGTTAGCTTCAAACTCCCACATCTCGCGAACGGATTGACCTAACCCAAAAATTCCTATTGCATCTGAAAGTAGAACTCGCCCGATTACAACGGTATGTGTATTTTTTCCCTAGGCCATTCTGGTTAAGCGTTTGGAGCAGCAGAAGTGCGAAAAATTTGATGTCTTCTCAACCATTGTTAGCTTCAAACTCTCACATCTCGCGAACGGATTGACCTAACCCAAAAAGTCCTGCTGCGTCTGAAAGTAGGAACTAGCCCGATTACAACGGTATGTGTGTTTTTTCCCTAGGCCATTGTGGTTAAACGTTTGGAGCAACAGAATTGCCATACATTTGTTACATTCTCAACCATTTCTTAGCTTCAAACTCCCATGTCTCGCGAACGGATTGACCTAACCCAAAAGTTCCTATTGCGTCTGAAGGTAGAAACTCGCCCGATTACAACGGTATGTGTATTTTTTCCCTTGGCCATTCTGGTTAAGCGTTTGGAGCAGCAGAAGTGCGAAAGATTTGTTGTCTTCTCAACCATTGTTAGCTTCAAACTCTCACATCTCGCGAACGGATTGACCTAACCCAAAAAGTCCTGCTGCGTCTGAAAGTAGAAACTAGCCCGATTACAACGGTATGTGTGTTTTTTCCCTAGGCCATTGTGGTTAAACGTTTGGAGCAACAGAAGTGCGATACATTTGTTACATTCTCAACCATTTCTTAGCTTCAAACTCCCATGTCTCGCGAACGGATTGACCTAACCCAAAAGTTCCTATTGCGTCTGAAGGTAGAAACTCGCCCGATTACAACGGTATGTGTATTTTTTCCCTAGGCCATTCTGGTTAAGCGTTTGGAGCAGCAGAATTGCGAAAAATTTGTTGTCTTCTCAACCATTTCTTACCTTCAAACTCCCATATCTCGCGAACGGATGGACCTAACCCAAAAAGCCCTGCTGCGTCTGAATGTAGAGAGTAGCCCGATTGCAACGGTATGTGTATTTTTCCCCTAGGCCATTCTGGTTAAGCGACTGGAGCAGCAGAAGTGCGAAAAATTTGTTGTCTTCTCAACCATTTCTTACCTTCAAACTCCCATATCTCGCGAACGGATGGACCTAACCCAAAAAGCCCTGCTGCGTCTGAATGTAGAGAGTAGCCCGATTGCAACGGTATGTGTATTTTTTCCCTAGGCCATTCTGGTTAAGCGTTTGGAGCAGCAGAAGTGCGAAAAATTTGATGTCTTCTCAACCATTGTTAGCTTCAAACTCTCACATCTCGCGAACGGATTGACCTAACCCAAAAAGTCCTGCTGCGTCTGAAAGTAGAAACTAGCCCGATTACAACGGTATGTGTATTTCTTCCCTAGGCCCTTCTGGTTAAGCGTTTTGAGCTGCAGAAGTGCGATAAATTTGTTACCTTCTCAACCATGTCTTAGCTTCAAACTCCCATATCTCGCGAACGGATTGACCTAACCCAAAAATTCCTATTTCATCTGAAAGTTGAAACTCGCCCGATTACAACGGTATGTGTATATTTCCCCTAGGCCATCCTGGTTACGCGATTGGAGCAGCAGAACTGCGAAAAATTTGTCGCCTTCTCAACCATTTCTTAGCTTCAAACTCCCATAACTCGCGATCGGATTGACCTAACCCAAAAATTCCTATTGCATCTGAAAGTAGAAACTCGCACGAATACAACGGTATGTGAATTTCTTCCCTAGGCCATTCTGGTTAAGCGACTGGAGCAGCAGAATTGGGAAAAATTTGTTGTATTGTCAACCATTTCTTAGCTTCAAAGTCCCATATCTCGCGACGGATTGACCTAACCCAAAAATTCCTGTTGCATCTGAAAGTAGAAACTCGCACGATTACAACGGTATGTGTATTTCTGCCCTAGGGCATTCTGGTTAAGCATTTGGAGCAGCAGAAGTGCGAAAAATTTGTTACCTTCTCAACCATTTCTTAGCTTCAAACTCCCATATCTCGCGAGCGGATTGACCTAACCCAAAAATTCCTATTGCATCTGAAAGTAGAAACTCGCCCGATTTCAACGGTATGTGTATTTTTTCCCTTGGCCATTCTGGTTAAGCGTTTGGAGCAGCAGAAGTGCGAAAAATTTGTTGTCTTCTCAAACATTGTTAGCTTCAAACTCCCACATCTCGCGAACGGATTGACCTAACCCAAAAATTCCTATTGCATCTGAAAGTAGAACTCGCCCGATTACAACGGTATGTGTATTTTTTCCCTAGGCCATTCTGGTTAAGCGTTTGGAGCAGCAGAAGTGCGAAAAATTTGATGTCTTCTCAACCATTGTTAGCTTCAAACTCTCACATCTCGCGAACGGATTGACCTAACCCAAAAAGTCCTGCTGCGTCTGAAAGTAGAAACTAGCCCGATTACAACGGTATGTGTGTTTTTTCCCTAGGCCATTGTGGTTAAACGTTTGGAGCAACAGAAGTGCGATACATTTGTTACATTCTCAACCATTTCTTAGCTTCAAACTCCCATGTCTCGCGAACGGATTGACCTAACCCAAAAGTTCCTATTGCGTCTGAAGGTAGAAACTCGCCCGATTACAACGGTATGTGTATTTTTTCCCTTGGCCTTTCTGGTTAAGCGTTTGGAGCAGCAGAAGTGCGAAAGATTTGTTGTCTTCTCAACCATTGTTAGCTTCAAACTCTCACATCTCGCGAACGGATTGACCTAACCCAAAAAGTCCTGCTGCGTCTGAAAGTAGAAACTAGCCCGATTACAACGGTATGTGTGTTTTTTCCCTAGGCCATTGTGGTTAAACGTTTGGAGCAACAGAAGTGCGATACATTTGTTACATTCTCAACCATTTCTTAGATTCAAACTCCCATGTCTCGCGTACGGATTGACCTAACCCAAATGTTCCTATTGCGTCTGAAGGTAGAAACTCGCCCGATTACAACGGTATGTGTATTTTTTCCCTAGGCCATTCTGGTTAAGCGTTTGGAGCAGCAGAATTGCGAAAAATTTGTTGTCTTCTCAACCATTTCTTACCTTCAAACTCCCATATCTCGCGAACGGATGGACCTAACCCAAAAAGCCCTGCTGCGTCTGAATGTAGAGAGTAGCCCGATTGCAACGGTATGTGTATTTTTCCCCTACGCCATTCTGGTTAAGCGACTGGAGCAGCAGAAGTGCGAAAAATTTGTTGTCTTCTCAACCATTTCTTACCTTCAAACTCCCATATCTCGCGAACGGATGGACCTAACCCAAAAAGCCCTGCTGCGTCTGAATGTAGAGAGTAGCCCGATTGCAACGGTATGTGTATTTTTTCCCTAGGCCATTCTGGTTAAGCGTTTGGAGCAGCAGAAGTGCGAAAAATTTGATGTCTTCTCAACCATTGTTAGCTTCAAACTCTCACATCTCGCGAACGGATTGACCTAACCCAAAAAGTCCTGCTGCGTCTGAAAGTAGAAACTAGCCCGATTACAACGGTATGTGTATTTCTTCCCTAGGCCCTTCTGGTTAAGCGTTTTGAGCAGCAGAAGTGCGATAAATTTGTTACCTTCTCAACCATGTCTTAGCTTCAAACTCCCATATCTCGCGAACGGATTGACCTAACCCAAAAATTCCTATTTCATCTGAAAGTTGAAACTCGCCCGATTACAACGGTATGTGTATATTTCCCCTAGGCCATCCTGGTTACGCGATTGGAGCAGCAGAACTGCGAAAAATTTGTCGCCTTCTCATCCATTTCTTAGCTTCAAACTCCCATAACTCGCGATCGGATTGACCTAACCCAAAAATTCCTATTGCATCTGAAAGTAGAAACTCGCACGAATACAACGGTATGTGAATTTCTTCCCTAGGCCATTCTGGTTAAGCGACTGGAGCAGCAGAATTGGGAAAAATTTGTTGTATTGTCAACCATTTCTTAGCTTCAAAGTCCCATATCTCGCGACGGATTGACCTAACCCAAAAATTCCTGTTGCATCTGAAAGTAGAAACTCGCACGATTACAACGGTATGTGTATTTCTGCCCTAGGGCATTCTGGTTAAGCATTTGGAGCAGCAGAAGTGCGAAAAATTTGTTACCTTCTCAACCATTTCTTAGCTTCAAACTCCCATATCTCGCGAGCGGATTGACCTAACCCAAAAATTCCTATTGCATCTGAAAGTAGAAACTCGCCCGATTTCAACGGTATGTGTATTTTTTCCCTAAGCCATTCTGGTTAAGCGTTTGGAGCAGCAGAAGTGCGAAAAATTTGTTGTCTTCTCAAACATTGTTAGCTTCAAACTCCCACATCTCGCGAACGGATTGACCTAACCCAAAAATTCCTATTGCATCTGAAAGTAGAACTCGCCCGATTACAACGGTATGTGTATTTTTTCCCTAGGCCATTCTGGTTAAGCGTTTGGAGCAGCAGAAGTGCGAAAAATTTGATGTCTTCTCAACCATTGTTAGCTTCAAACTCTCACATCTCGCGAACGGATTGACCTAACCCAAAAAGTCCTGCTGCGTCTGAAAGTAGAAACTAGCCCGATTACAACGGTATGTGTGTTTTTTCCCTAGGCCATTGTGGTTAAACGTTTGGAGCAACAGAAGTGCAATACATTTGTTACATTCTCAACCATTTCTTAGCTTCAAACTCCCATGTCTCGCGAACGGATTGACCTAACCCAAAAGTTCCTATTGCGTCTGAAGGTAGAAACTCGCCCGATTACAACGGTATGTGTATTTTTTCCCTTGGCCATTCTGGTTAAGCGTTTGGAGCAGCAGAAGTGCGAAAGATTTGTTGTCTTCTCAACCATTGTTAGCTTCAAACTCTCACATCTCGCGAACGGATTGACCTAACCCAAAAAGTCCTGCTGCGTCTGAAAGTAGAAACTAGCCCGATTACAACGGTATGTGTGTTTTTTCCCTAGGCCATTGTGGTTAAACGTTTGAAGCAACAGAAGTGCGATACATTTGTTACATTCTCAACCATTTCTTAGATTCAAACTCCCATGTCTCGCGTACGGATTGACCTAACCCAAAAGTTCCTATTGCGTCTGAAGGTAGAAACTCGCCCGATTACAACGGTATGTGTATTTTTTCCCTAGGCCATTCTGGTTAAGCGTTTGGAGCAGCAGAATTGCGAAAAATTTGTTGTCTTCTCAACCATTTCTTACCTTCAAACTCCCATATCTCGCGAACGGATGGACCTAACCCAAAAAGCCCTGCTGCGTCTGAATGTAGAGAGTAGCCCGATTGCAACGGTATGTGTATTTTTCCCCTAGGCCATTCTGGTTAAGCGACTGGAGCAGCAGAAGTGCGAAAAATTTGCTGTCTTCTCAACCATTTCTTACCTTCAAACTCCCATATCTCGCGAACGGATGGACCTAACCCAAAAAGCCCTGCTGCGTCTGAATGTAGAGAGTAGCCCGATTGCAACGGTATGTGTATTTTTTCCCTAGGCCATTCTGGTTAAGCGTTTGGAGCAGCAGAAGTGCGAAAAATTTGATGTCTTCTCAACCATTGTTAGTTTCAAACTCTCACATCTCGCGAACGGATTGACCTAACCCAAAAAGTCCTGCTGCGTCTGAAAGTAGAAACTAGCCCGATTACAACGGTATGTGTGTTTTTTCCCTAGGCCATTGTGGTTAAACGTTTGGAGCAACAGAAGTGCGATACATTTGTTACATTCTCAACGATTTCTTAGCTTCAAACTCCCATGTCTCGCGAACGGATTGACCTAACCCAAAAGTTCCTATTGCGTCTGAAGGTAGAATCTCGCCCGATTACAACGGTATGTGTATTTTTTCCCTTGGCCGTTCTGGTTAAGCGTTTGGAGCAGCAGAAGTGCGAAAGATTTGTTGTCTTCTCAACCATTGTTAGCTTCAAACTCTCACATCTCGCGAACGGATTGACCTAACCCAAAAAGTCCTGCTGCGTCTGAAAGTAGAAACTAGCCCGATTACAGCGGTATGTGTGTTTTTTCCCTAGGCCATTGTGGTTAAACGTTTGGAGCAACAGAAGTGCGATACATTTGTTACATTCTCAACCATTTCTTAGCTTCAAACTCCCATGTCTCGCGAACGGATTGACCTAACCCAAAAGTTCCTATTGCGTCTGAAGGTAGAAACTCGCCCGATTACAACGGTATGTGTATTTTTTCCCTAGGCCATTCTGGTTAAGCGTTTGGAGCAGCAGAATTGCGAAAAATTTGTTGTCTTCTCAACCATTTCTTACCTTCAAACTCCCATATCTCGCGAACGGATGGACCTAACCCAAAAAGCCCTGCTGCGTCTGAATGTAGAGAGTAGCCCGATTGCAACGGTATGTGTATTTTTCCCCTAGGCCATTCTGGTTAAGCGACTGGAGCAGCAGAAGTGCGAAAAATTTGTTGTCTTGTCAACCATTTCTTAGCTTCAAAGTCCCATATCTCGCGACGGATTGACCTAACCCAAAAATTCCTGTTGCATCTGAAAGTAGAAACTCGCACGATTACAACGGTATGTGTATTTCTGCCCTAGGCCATTCTGGTTAAGCATTTGGAGCAGCAGAAGTGCGAAAAATTTGTTACCTTCTCAACCATTTCTTAGCTTCAAACTCCCATATCTCGCGAATGGATTGACCTAACCCAAAAATTCCTATTGCATCTGAAAGTAGAAACTCGCCCGATTTCAACGGTATGTGTATTTTTTCCCTTGGCCATTCTGGTTAAGCGTTTGGAGCAGCAGAATTGCGAAAAATTTGTTGTCTTCTCAACCATTGTTAGCTTCAAACTCTCACATCTCGCGAACGGATTGACCTAACGCAAAAATTCCTATTGCGTCTGAAGGTAGAAACTCGCCCGATTACAACGGTATGTGTATTTTTTCCCTAGGCCATTCTGGTGAAGCGTTTGGAGCAGCAGAATTGCGAAAAATTTGTTGTCTTCTCAACCATTTCTTACCTTCAAACTCCCATATCTCGCGAACGGATGGACCTAACCCAAAAAGCCCTGCTGCGTCTGAAAGTAGAATGTAGCCCGATTACAATGGTATGTGTATTTTTTCCCTAGGCCATTCTGGTTAAGCGTTTGGAGTGGCAGAAGTGCGAAAAATTTGTTGTTTTCTCAACCATTCTTAGCTTCAAACTCCCATATCTCGCGAACGGATTGACCTAACCCAAAAATTCCTATTGCATCTGAAAGTAGAATCTCGCCCGATTACAACGGTATGTGCATTTTTTCCCTAGGCCATTCTGGTTAAGCGTTTGGAGCAGCAGAAGTGCGAAAAATTTGTTATCTTCTCAACCATTCTTAGGTTCAAACTCCCATATCTCGCGAACGGATTGACCTAACCCAAAAAGTCCTGCTGCGTCTGAAAGTAGAAACTAGCGCGATTGCAACGGTATGTGTACTTTTCCCCTAGGGCATGCTCGTTAAGCGACTGGAGCAGCAGAAGTGCGAACAATTTGTTGTCCTGTCAACCATTTCTTAGCTTCAAAGTCCCGTATCTCGCGAACGGATTGACCAAACCCAAAAATTCCTGCTGCGTCTGAAAATAGAAACTCGCCCGATTACAACGGTGTGTGTTTTTTTTCCCTAGGACATTCTGGTTAAGCTTTTGAAGCAGCAGAATTGCGAAAAATTTGTTGTCTTGTCACCCATTTCTTAGCTTCAAACTCCCATATCTCGCGAACGGATTGACCTAACCCAAAAGTTCCTATTGCGTCTGAAAGTAGAAACTCGCCCTATTACAACGGTATGTGTATTTTTTCCCTAGGCCATGCTGGTTAAGCGATTGGAGCAGCAGAATTGCGAAAAATTTGTTATCTTGTCAACCATTTCTTAGCTTCAAAGTCCGATATCTCGCGAACGGATTGACCAAACCCAAAAATTCCAGCAGCGTCTGAAAGTAGAAACTCGCCCGATTACAACGGTATGTGTATTTTTTCCCCAGGCCATTCTGGTTAAGCGTTTGGAGCAGCAGAAGTGCGAAAAATTTGTCGCCTTCTCAACCATTTCTTAGCTTCAAACTCCCATAACTCGCGATCGGATTGACCTAACCCAAAAATTCCTACTGCATCTGAAAGTAGAAACTCGCACGAATACAACGGTATGTGTATTTCTTCCCTAGGCCATTCTGGTTAAGCGACTGGAGCAGCAGAAGTGCGAAAAATTTGTTGTCTTCTCAACCATTTCTTAGCTTCAATCTCCCATATCTCGCGAACGGATTGACCTAACCCAAAAATTCCTATTGTATCTGAAAGTAGAACTCGCCCGATTACAACGGTATGTGTATTTTTTCCCTAGGCCATGCTGGTTAAGCGTTTGGAGCAGCAGAAGTGCGAAAAATTTGATGTCTTCTCAACCATTCTTAGCTTCAAACTCCCATATCTCGCGAACGGATTGACCTAACCCAAGAAGTCCTGCTGCGTCTGAAAGTAGAAACTAGCCCGATTGCAACGGTATGTGTATTTTTCCCCTAGGCCAATCTGCTTAAGCGACTGGAGCAGCAGAAGTGCTAAAAATTTGTAGTCTTGTCAACCATTTCTTAGCTTCAAAGTCCCATATCTCGCGACGGATTGACCTAACCCAACAGTTCCTGTTGCATCTGAAGGTAGAAACTCGCACGATTACAACGGTACGTGTATTTCTTCCCTAGGCCATTGTGGTTAAGCGTTTGGAGCAGCAGAAGTGCGATACATTTGTTACATTCTCAACCATTTCTTAGCTTCAAACCCCCATATCTCGCGAAAGGATTGACCTAACCCAAAAGTTCCTATTGCGTCTGATGGTAGAAACTCGCACGAATACAACGGTATGTGTATTTTTTCCGTAGGCCATGCTGGTTAAGCGATTGGAGCAGCAGAAGTGCGAAAAATTTGTTATCTTGTCAACCATTTCTTAGCTTCAAAGTCCGATATCTCGCGAACGGATTGACCTAACCCAAAAATTCCTACTGCATCTGAAAGTAGAAACTCGCACGAATACAACGGTATGTGTATTTTTTCCGTAGGCCATGCTGGTTAAGCGATTGGAGCAGCAGAAGTGCGAAAAATTTGTTATCTTGTCAACCATTTCTTAGCTTCAAAGTCCGATATCTCGCGAACGGATTGACCAAACCCAAAAATTCCAGCAGCGTCTGAAAGTAGAAACTCGCCCGATTACAACGGTATGTGTATTTTTCCCCCAGGCCATTCTGGTTAAGCGTTTGGAGCAGCAGAAGTGCGAAAAATTTCTTGTCTCCTCAACCATTCTTAGCTTCAAACTCCCATATCTCGCGAACGGATTGACCTAACCCAAAAAGTCCTGCTGCGTCTGAAAGTAGAAACTAGCCCGATTGCAACGGTATGTGTATTTTTTCCCTAGGCCATTCTGATTAAGCGACTGGAGCAGCAGAAGTGCTAAAAATTTGTTGTCTTTTCAACCATTTCTTAGATTCAAAGTCCCATATCTCGCGAACGGATTGACCAAACCCAAAAATTCCTGCTGCGTCTGAAAGTAGAAACTCGCCCGATTACAACGGTATATGCATTTTTTACGTAGGCCATTCTGGTTAAGCGATTAGCACAGCAGAAGTGCGAAAAATTTGTTATATTGTCAACCATTTCTTAGCTTCAAAGTCCGATATCTCGCGAACGGATTGACCAAACCGAAAAATTCCTGCAGCGTCTGAAAGAAGAAACTCGCCCGATTACAACGGTATGTGTATTTTTTCCCCTAGGCCATTCTCGTTAAGCATTTGGAGCAGCAGAATTGCGAAAAATTTGTTATCTTCTCAACCATTTCTTAGCTTCAATCTCCCATATCTCGCGACGGATTGACCTAACCCAAAAATTCCTATTTCATCTGAAAGTAGAAACTCGCCCGATTACAACGGTATGTGTATTTTTTCCCTAGGCCATTCTGGTTAAGCGACTGGAGCAGCAGAAGTGCGAAAAATTTGATGTCTTGTCAACCATTTCTTAGCTTCAAAGTCCCATATCTCGCGACGGATTGACCTAACCCAAAAATTCCTGTTGCATCTGAAAGTAGTTACTCGCACGATTACAACGGTATGTGTGTTTCTTCCCTAGGCCATTCTGGTTAAGCGTTTGGAGCAGCAGAAGTGCGAAAAATTTGTTGTCTTCGCAACCATTTCTTAGCTTCAAAGTCCGATATCTCGCGAACGGATTGACCAAACCAAAAAATTCCTGCAGCGTCTGAAAGTAGAAACTCGCCCGATTACAACCGGTATGTGTATTTTTTCCCCAGGCCATTCTGGTTAAGCGTTTGGAGCAGCAGAAGTGCGAAAAATTTGTCGCCTTCTCAACCATTTCTTACCTTCAATCTCCCATATCTCGCGAACGGATTGACCTAACCCAAAAATTCCTATTGCATCTGAAAGTAGAGACTCGCACGATTACAACGGTATGTGTATTTCTTCCCTAGGCCATTCTGGTTAAGCGTTTGGAGCACCAGAAGTGCGAAAAATTTGTTGGCTTCTCAACCGTTTCTTAGCTTCAAACTCCCATATCTCGCGAACGGATTGACCTAAACCAAAATTTCCTGCTGCATCTGAAAGTTGAAACTCGCCCGATTACAACGGTATGTGTATATTTCCCCTAGGCCGTCCTGGTTACGCGATTGGAGCAGCAGAATTGCGAACAATTTGTTGCCTTCTCAACCATTTCTTAGCTTCAAACTCCCATATCTCGCGAACGGATTGACGTAACCCAAAAATTCCTATTGCGTCTGAAAGTAGAAACTCGTCCAGTTACAACGGTATCTGTATTTTTTCCCTAGGCCATTCTGGTTAAGCGACTGGAGCAGCAGAAGTGCAAAGAATTTGTTGTCTTGTCAACCATGTCTTACCTTCAAACTCCCATATCTCGCGAACGGATTGACCTAACCCAAAAATTCCTATTTCATCTGAAAGTAGAAACTCGCCCGATTACAACGGTATGTGTATTTTTTCCCTAGGCCATTCTGGTTAAGCGTTTGGAGCGGCAGAAGTGCGAAAAATTTGTTGTCTTCTCAACCATTCTTAGCTTCAAACTCCCACATCTCGCGAACGGATTGACCTAACCCAAAAAGTCCTGCTGCGTCTGAAAGTAGAAACTAGCCTGATTGCAACGGTATGTGTATTTTTTCCCTAGGCCATTCTGGTTAAGCGACTGGAGCTGCAGAATTGCGACAAATTTGTTGTCTTCGCAACCATTTCTTAGCTTCAAAGTCCGATATCTCGCGAACGAATTGACCAAACCAAAAAATTCCTGCAGCGTCTGAAAGTAGAAACTCGCCCGATTACAACGGTATGTGTATTTTTTCCCCAGGCCATTCTGGTTAAGCGTTTGGAGCACCAGAAGTGCGAAAAATTTGTTGGCTTCTCAACCGTTTCTTAGCTTCAAACTCCCATATCTCGCGAACGGATTGACCTAAACCAAAATTTCCTGCTACATCTGAAAGTTGAAACTCGCCCGATTACAACGGTATGTGCATATTTCCCCTAGGCCGTCCTGGTTACGCGATTGGAGCAGCAGAAGTGCGAACAATTTGTTGCCTTCTCAACCATTTCTGAGCTTCAAACTCCCATATCTCGCGAACGGATTGACGTAACCCAAAAATTCCTATTGCGTCTGAAAGTAGCAACTCGTCCAGTTACAACGGTATCTGTATTTTTTCCCTAGGCCATTCTGGTTAAGCGACTGGAGCAGCAGAAGTGCAAAGAATTTGTTGTCTTGTCAACCATGTCTTACCTTCAAACTCCCATATCTCGCGAACGGATTGACCTAACCCAAAAATTCCTATTTCATCTGAAAGTAGAAACTCGCCCGATTACAACGGTATGTGTATTTTTTCCCTAGGCCATTCTGGTTAAGCGTTTGGAGCGGCAGAAGTGCGAAAAATTTGTTGTCTGCTCAACCATTCTTAGCTTCAAACTCCCACATCTCGCGAACGGATTGACCTAACCCAAAAAGTCCTGCTGCGTCTGAAAGTAGAAACTAGCCTGATTGCAACGGTATGTGTATTTTTTCCCTAGGCCATTCTGGTTAAGCGACTGGAGCTGCAGAAGTGCGACAAATTTGTTGTCTTCGCAACCATTTCTTAGCTTCAAAGTCCGATATCTCGCGAACGAATTGAGCAAACCAAAAAATTCCTGCAGCGTCTGAAAGTAGAAACTCGCCCGATTACAACGGTATGTGTGTTTTTTCCCCAGGCCATTCTGGTTAAGCGTTTGGAGCAGCAGAAGTGCGAAAAATTTGTCGCCTTCTCAACCATTTCTTACCCTCAATCTCCCATATCTCGCGAACGGATTGACCTAACCCAAAAATTCCTATTGTATCTGAAAGTAGAACTCGCCCGATTACAACGGTATGTGTATTTTTTCCCTAGGCCATGCTGGTTAAGCGTTTGGAGCAGCAGAAGTGCGAAAAATTTGATGTCTTCTCAACCATTTCTTAGCTTCAATCTCCCATATCTCGCGAACGGATTGACCTAACCCAAAAATTCCTATTGTATCTGAAAGTAGAACTCGCCCGATTACAACGGTATGTGTATTTTTTGCCTAGGCCATGCTGGTTAAGCGTTTGGAGCAGCAGAAGTGCGAAAAATTTGATGTCTTCTCAACCATTCTTAGCTTCAAACTCCCATATCTCGCGAACGGATTGACCTAACCCAAAAAGTCCTGCTGCGTCTGAAAGTAGAAACTAGCTCGATTGCAACGGTATGTGTATTTTTCCCCTTAGGTCAATCTGGTTAAGCGACTGGAGCAGCATAAGTGCTAAAAATTTGTAGTCTTGTCAACCACTTCTTAGCTTCAAAGTCCCATATCTCGCGACGGATTGACCTAACCCAACAGTTCCTGTTGCATCTGAAGGTAGAAACTCGCACGATTACAACGGTACGTGTATTTCTTCCCTAGGCCATTGTGGTTAAGCGTTTGGAGCAGCAGAATTGCGAAAAATTTGTTGTCTTCGCAACCATTTCTTGGCTTCAAAGTCCCATCTCTCGCGACGGATTGACCTAACCCAACAATTCCTGTTGCATCTGAAAGCAGAAACTCGCACGATTACAACGGTATGTGTATTTCTTCCCTAGGCCATTCTGGTTAAGCGTTTGGAGCAGCAGAAGTGCGAAAAATTTGTTACCTTCTCAACCATTTCTTAGCTTCAAACTCCCATATCTCGCGAACGGATTGACCTAACCCAAAAATTCCTATTGCATCTGAAAGTAGAAACTCGCCCGATTGCAACGGTATGTGTATTTTTTTCCTAGGCCATTCTGATTAAGCGACTGGAGCAGCAGAAGTGCGAAAAATTTGTTACCTTCTCAACCATTTCTTAGCTTCAAACTCCCATATCTCGCGAGCGGATTGACCTAACCCAAAAATTCCTATTGCATCTGAAAGTAGAAACTCGCCCGATTTCAACGGTATGTGTATTTTTTCCCTTGGCCATTCTGGTTAAGCGTTTGGAGCAGCAGAAGTGCGAAAAATTTGATGTCTTCTCAACCATTCTTAGCTTCAAACTCCCATATCTCGCGAACGGATTGACCTAACCCAAAAAGTCCTGCTGCGTCTGAAAGTAGAAACTAGCCCGATTGCAACGGTATGTGTATTTTTCCCCTAGGCCAATCTGGTTAAGCGACTGGAGCAGAAGAAGTGCTAAAAATTTGTAGTCTTGTCAACCATTTCTTAGCTTCAAAGTCCCATATCTCGCGACGGATTGACCTAACCCAAAAATTCCTATTGTATCTGAAAGTAGAACTCGCCCGATTACAACGGTATGTGTATTTTTTCCCTAGGCCATGCTGGTTAAGCGTTTGGAGCAGCAGAAGTGCGAAAAATTTGTCGCCTTCTCAACCATTTCTTAGCTTCAAACTCCCATAACTCGCAATCGGATTGACCTAACCCAAAAATTGCTATTGCATCTCAAAGTAGAAACTCGCACGAATACAACGGTGTGTGTATTTCTTCCCTAGGCCATTCTGGTTAAGCGACTGGAGCAGCAGAAGTGCGAAAAATTTGTTGTCTTGTCAACCATTTCTTAGCTTCAAAGTCCCATATCTCGCGACGGATTGACCTAACCCAAAAATTCCTATTGCGTCTGAAAGTAGAAACTCGTCCGGTTACAACGGTATGTGTATTTTTTCCCTAGGCCATTCTGCTTAAGCTTTTGGACCAGCAGAAGTGCGAAAAATTTGTTACCTTCTCAACCATTTCTTAGATTCAAAGTCCCATCTCTCGCGACGGATTGAACTAACCCAACAATTCCTGTTGCATCTGAAAGCAGAAACTCGCACGATTACAACGGTATGTGTATTTCTTCCCTAGGCCATTCTGGTTAAGCGTTTGGAGCAGCAGAAGTGCGAAAAATTTGTTACCTTCTCAACCATTTCTTAGCTTCAAATTCCCATATCTCGCGAACGGATTGACCTAACCCAAAAATTCCTATTGCATCTGAAAGTAGAAACTCGTCCGATTACAACGGTATGTGTATTTTTTCCCTAGGCCATTCTGTTTAAGCGTTTGGAGCAGCAGAAGTGCGAAAAATTTCTTGTCTCCTCAACCATTCTTAGTTTCAAACGCCCATATCTCGCGAACGGATTGACCTAACCCAAAAAGTCCTGCTGCGTCTGAAAGTAGAAACTAGCCCGATTGTAACGGTATGTGTATCTTTTCCCTAGGCCATTCTGATTAAGCGACTGGAGCAGCAGAAGTGCGAAAAATTTGTTGTCTTTTCAACCATTTCTTAGCTTCAAAGTCCCATATCTCGCGAACGGATTGACCAAACCCAAAAATTCCTGCTGCGTCTGAAAGTAGAAACTCGCCCGATTACAACGGTATATGCATTTTTTACGTAGGCCATTCTGGTTAAGCGATTAGCACAGCAGAAGTGCGAAAAATTTGTTATATTGTCAACCATTTCTTAGCTTCAAAGTCCGATATCTCGCGAACGGATTGACCAAACCGAAAAATTCCTGCAGCGTCTGAAAGAAGAAACTCGCCCGATTACAACGGTATGTGTATTTTTTCCCCTAGGCCATTCTCGTTAAGCATTTGGAGCAGCAGAATTGCGAAAAATTTGTTATCTTCTCAACCATTTCTTAGCTTCAAGCTCCCATATCTCGCGACGGATTGACCTAACCCAAAAATTCCTATTTCATCTGAAAGTAGAAACTCGCCCGATTACAACGGTATGTGTATTTTTTCCCTAGGCCATTCTGGTTAAGCGACTGGAGCAGCAGAAGTGCGAAAAATTTGTTGTTTTCACAACCATTCTTAGCTTCAAACTCCCATATCTCGCGAACGGATTGACATAACTTAAAAAGTCCTGCTGGGTCTGAAAGTAGAAACTAGCCTGATTGCAACGGTATGTGTATTTTTTCCCTAGGCCATTCTGGTTAAGCGACTGGAGCAGCAGAAGTGCGAAAAATTTGTTGTTTTCACAACCATTCTTAGCTTCAAACTCCCATATCTCGCGAACGGATTGACATAACTTAAAAAGTCCTGCTGGGTCTGAAAGTAGAAACTCGCCCGATTACACCGGTATGTGTATTTTTTCCCCAGGCCATTCTGGTTAAGCGTTTGGAGCAGCAGAAGTGCGAAAAATTTGTCGCCTTCTCAACCATTTCTTACCTTCAATCTCCCATATCTCGCGAACGGATTGACCTAACCCAAAAATTCCTATTGCATCTGAAAGTAGAAACTCGCACGATTACAACGGTATGTGTATTTCTTCCCTAGGCCATTCTGGTTAAGCGTTTGGAGCACCAGAAGTGCGAAAAATTTGTTGGCTTCTCAACCGTTTCTTAGATTCAAACTCCCATATCTCGCGAACGGATTGACCTAAACCAAAATTTCCTGCTGCATCTGAAAGTTGAAACTCGCCCGATTACAACGGTATGTGTATATTTCCCCTAGGCCGTCCTGGTTACGCGATTGGAGCAGCAGAAGTGCGAACAATTTGTTGCCTTCTCAACCATTTCTTAGCTTCAAACTCCCATATCTCGCGAACGGATTGACGTAACCCAAAAATTCCTATTGCGTCTGAAAGTAGAAACTCGTCCAGTTACAACGGTATCTGTATTTTTTCCCTAGGCCATTCTGGTTAAGCGACTGGAGCAGCAGAAGTGCAAAGAATTTGTTGTCTTCTCAACCATTCTTAGCTTCAAACTCCCACATCTCGCGAACGGATTGACCTAACCCAAAAAGTCCTGCTGCGTCTGAAAGTAGAAACTAGCCTGATTGCAACGGTATGTGTATTTTTTCCCTAGGCCATTCTGGTTAAGCGACTGGAGCTGCAGAATTGCGACAAATTTGTTGTCTTCGCAACCATTTCTTAGCTTCAAAGTCCGATATCTCGCGAACGAATTGACCAAACCAAAAAATTCCTGCAGCGTCTGAAAGTAGAAACTCGCCCGATTACAACGGTATGTGTATTTTTTCCCCAGGCCATTCTGGTTAAGCGTTTGGAGCACCAGAAGTGCGAAAAATTTGTTGGCTTCTCAACCGTTTCTTAGCTTCAAACTCCCATATCTCGCGAACGGATTGACCTAAACCGAAATTTCCTGCTGCATCTGAAAGTTGAAACTCGCCCGATTACAACGGTATGTGTACATTTCCCCTAGGCCGTCCTGGTTACGCGATTGGAGCAGCAGAAGTGCGAACAATTTGTTGCCTTCTCAACCATTTCTTAGCTTCAAACTCCCATATCTCGCGAACGGATTGACGTAATCCAAAAATTCCTATTGCGTCTGAAAGTAGAAACTCGTCCAGTTACAACGGTATCTGTATTTTTTCCCTAGGCCATTCTGGTTAAGCGACTGGAGCAGCAGAAGTGCAAAGAATTTGTTGTCTTGTCAACCATGTCTTACCTTCAAACTCCCATATCTCGCGAACGGATTGAGCTAACCCAAAAATTCCTATTTCATCTGAAAGTAGAAACTCGCCCGATTACAACGGTATGTGTATTTTTTCCCTAGGCCATTCTGGTTAAGCGTTTGGAGCGGCAGAAGTGCGAAAAATTTGTTGTCTTCTCAACCATTCTTAGCTTCAAACTCCCACATCTCGCGAACGGATTGACCTAACCCAAAAAGTCCTGCTGCGTCTGAAAGTAGAAACTAGCCTGATTGCAACGGTATGTGTATTTTTTCACTAGGCCATTCTGGTTAAGCGACTGGAGCTGCAGAAGTGCGACAAATTTGTTGTCTTCGCAACCATTTCTTAGCTTCAAAGTCCGATATCTCGCGAACGAATTGACCAAACCAAAAAATTCCTGCAGCGTCTGAAAGTAGAAACACGCCCGATTACAACGGTATGTGTATTTTTTCCCCAGGCCATTCTGGTTAAGCGTTTGGAGCAGCAGAAGTGCGAAAAATTTGTCGCCTTCTCAACCATTTCTTACCTTCAATCTCCCATATCTCGCGAACGGATTGACCTAACCCAAAAATTCCTATTGCATCTGAAAGTAGAAACTCGCACGATTACAACGGTATGTGTATTTCTTCCCTAGGCCATTCTGGTTAAGCGTTTGGAGCACCAGAAGTGCGAAAAATTTGTTGCCTTCTCAACCGTTTCTTAGCTTCAAACTCCCATATCTCGCGAACGGATTGACCTAAACTAAAAGTTCCTGCTGCTTCTGAAAGTTGAAACTCGCCCGATTACAACGGTATGTGTATATTTCCCCTAGGCCGTCCTGGTTACGCGATTGGAGCAGCAGAAGTGCGAACAATTTGTTGCCTTCTCAACCATTTCTTAGCTTCAAACTCCCATATCTCGCGAACGGATTGACGAAACCCAAAAATTCCTGTTGCGTCTGAAAGTAGAAACTCGTCCAGTTACAACGGTATCTGTATTTTTTCCCTAGGCCATTCTGGTTAAGCGACTGGAGCAGCAGAAGTGCAAAGAATTTGTTGTCTTGTCAACCATGTCTTAGCTTCAAACTCCCATATCTCGCGAACGGATTGACCTAACCCAAAAATTCCTATTTCATCTGAAAGTAGAAACTCGCCCGATTACAACGGTATGTGTATTTTTTCCCTAGGCCATTCTGGTTAAGCTTTTGGAGCGGCAGAAGTGCGAAAAATTTGTTGTCTTCTCAACCATTCTTAGCTTCAAACTCCCACATCTCGCGAACGGATTGACCTAACCCAAAAAGTCCTGCTGCGTCTGAAAGTAGAAACTAGCCTGATTGCAACGGTATGTGTATTTTTTCCCTAGGCCATTCTGGTTAAGCGACTGGAGCTGCAGAAGTGCGAAAAATTTGTTGTTTTCTCAACCATTCTTAGCTTCAAACTCCCATATCTCGCGACGGATTGACCTAACCCAAAAATTCCTGTTGCATCTGAAAGTAGAAACTCGCACGATTACAACAGTAGTTGTATTTTTTTCCCAAGGACATTCTGGTTAAGCGATTGGAGCAGCAGAAGTGCGAAAAATTTGTTGTCTTCGCAACCATTTCTTAGCTTCAAAGTCCGATATCCCGCGAACGGATTGACCAAACCAAAAAATTCCTGCAGCGTCTGAAAGTAGAAACTCGCCCGATTACAACGGTATGTGTATTTTTTCCCCAGGCCATTCTGGTTAAGCGTTTGGAGCAGCAGAAGTGCGAAAAATTTGTCGCCTTCTCAACCATTTCTTACCTTCAATCTCCCATATCTCGCGAACGGATTGACCATACCCAAAAATTCCTGCAGCGTCTGAAAGTAGAAACTCGCCCGATTACAACGGTATGTGTATTTTTCCTCTAGGCCATTCTGGTTAAGCGTTTGGAGCAGCAGAAGTGCGAAGAATTTGTTGTCTTCGCAACCATTTCTTAGCTTCAAACTCCCATATCTCGTGAACGGATTGACCTAACCCAAAAATTCCTATTGCATCTGAATGTAGAAACTCGCCCGATTACAAGGGTGTGTGTATTTTTTTCCTAGGCCATTGTGGTTCAGCGATTGGAGCAGCAGAATTGTGAAAAATTTGTTATCTTGTCAACCATTTCTTAGCTTCAAAGTCCGATATCTCGCGAACGGATTGACCAAACCCAAAAGTTCCTGCAGTGTCTGAAAGTAGAAACTCCCCCGATTACAACGGTATGTGTATTTTTTCCCCAGGCCATTCTGGTTAAGCGATTGGAGCAGCAGAAGTGCGAAAAATTTGTCGCCTTCCCAACCATTTCTTACCTTCAATCTCCCATATCTCGCGAACGGATTGACCTAAGCCAAAAATTCCTATTGCATCTGAAAGTTGAAACTCGCACGATTACAAAGGTATGTGTATTTTTTCCCTAGGGCATTCTGGTTAAGCGTTTGCAGCAGCAGAAGTGCGAAAAATTTGTTGGCTTCTCAACCATTTCTTAGCTTCAAACTCCCATATCTCGCAAACGGATTGACCTAACCCAAAAATTTCTATTGCATCTGAAAGTAGGAACTCGCCCTATTACAACGGTATGTGTATTTTTCCCCTAGGCCATTCTTGTTTAGCGTTTGGAGCAGCAGAAGTGCGAAAAATTTGTTGTCTGCTCAACTATTTCTTAGCTTCAAACTCCCATGTCTCGCTAACGGATTGAACAAACCCAAAAATTCCTGCTGCGTCTGAAAGTAGAAACTCGCCCGATTACAACCGTATGTGTATTTTTTCCCTAGGCCAATCTGGTTAAGCGATTGGAGCAGCAGAAGTGCGAAACATTTGTCGCCTTCCCAACCATTTCATAGCTTCAATCTCCCATATCTCGGTAACGGATTGAACAAACCCAAAAATTCCTGCTGCGTCTGAAAGTAGAAACTCGCCCGATTACAACGGTATGTGTATTTTTCCTCTAGGCCATTCTGGTTAAGCGTTTGGAGCAGCAGAATTGCGAAAAATTTGTTGTCTTCGCAACCATTTCTTAGCTTCAAACTCCCATATCTCGGGAACGGATTGACCTAACCCAAAAACTCCTATTGCACCTAAAAGTAGAAACTAGCCCGATTACAAGGGTATGTGTATTTTTTCCCTAGGCCATTCTGGTTAAGCGATTGGAGCAGCAGAATTGCGAAAAATTTGTTATCTTGTCAACCATTTCTTAGCTTCAAAGTCCGATATCTCGCGAACGGATTGACCAAACCCAAAAATTCCTGCTGCGTCTGTAAGTAGAAACTCGCCCGATTACAACGGTATTTGTATTTTTTCCCTAGGCCATTCTGGTTAAGCGTTTGGAGCAGCAGAAGTGCGAAAAATTTGTTGTCTTCTCAACCATTTCTTAGCTTCAATCTCGCATATCTCGCGAACGGATTGACCTAACCCAAAAATTCCTATTGCACCTGAAAGTAGAAACTCGCCCGATTACAACGGTATGTGTATTTTTCCTCTAGGCCATTCTGGTTAAGCGTTTGGAGCAGCAGAAGTGCGAAGAATTTGTTGTCTTCTCAACTATTTCTTAGCATCAAACTCCCATATCTCGCGAAGGGATTGACCAAACACAATAATTCCTGCCGCGTCTGAAAGTAGAAGCTCGCCCGATTACAAAGGTTTGTGTATTTTTCCCCTAGCCCATTCAGGTTAAGCGACTGGAGCAGCAGAATTGCGAAAAATGTGTTGTCTTGTCAACCATTTCTTAGCTTCAAGGTCCCATATCCCGCGAACGGATCGACCAAACCCAAAAATTCCTGCTGCGTCTGTAAGTAGAAACTCGCCCGATTACAACGGTATGTGTATTTTTCCTCTAGGCCATTCTGGTTAAGCGTCTGGAGCAGCAGAATTGCGAAAAATTTGTTGTCTTCGCAACCATTTCTTAGCTTCAAACTCCCATATGTCGCGAACGGATTGACCTAACCCAAAAAGCCCTGCAGCGTCTGAAAGTAGAAACTCACCCGATTACAACGGTATGTGTATTTTTTCCACAGGCCATTCCGGTTAAGCGACTGGAGCACCAGAAGTGCGAAAAATTTGTTGCCTTCTTAACCATTTCTTGGCTTCGAACTCCCATATCTCGCGAACGGATTGACCTAACCCAAAAGTACCTATTGCGTCTGAAAGTAGAAACTTGTCCGATTACAACGGTATGTGTATTTTTTCCCCAGGCCATTCTTGTTAAGCGACTGGAGCAGCAGAATTGCGAAAAATTTGTGGTCTTGTCAACCATTTCTTAGCTTCAAAGTCCCATATCTCGCAAACGGATTGGCCAAACCCAGAAATTCCTGCAGCGTCTGAAAGTAGAAACTCGCCCGATTACAACGGTATGTGTATTGTTCCCCTAGGCCATTCCGGTTAAGCGACTGGAGCAGCAGAAGTGCAAAAAATTTGTTGTCTTGCCAACCATTTCTTTGCTTCAAAGTCCCATATCTCGCGAACGGATTGACCAAACCCAAAAATTCCTATTGCATCTGAAAGTAGAAACTCGCCCGATTACAACGGTATGTGTATTTTTTCCCTAGGCCATTCTGGTTAAGCGACTGGAGCAGCAGAAGTGCGAAAAATTTGTTGTTTTCTCAACCATTCTTAGCTTCAAACTCCCATATCTCGCGACGGATTGACCTAACCCAAAAATTCCTGTTGCATCTGAAAGTAGAAACTCGCACGATTACAACGGTAGTTGTGTTTTTTCCCTAGGACATTCTGGTTAAGCGATTGGAGCAGCAGAAGTGCGAAAAATTTGTTGTCTTCGCAACCATTTCTTAGCTTCAAAGTCCGATACCTCGCGAACGGATTGACCAAACCAAAAAATTCCTGCAGCGTCTGAAAGTAGAAACTCGCCCGATTACAACGGTATGTGTATTTTTTCCCCAGGCCATTCTGGTTAAGCGTTTGGAGCAGCAGAAGTGCGAAAAATTTGTCGCCTTCTCAACCATTTCTTACCTTCAATCTCCCATATCTCGCGAACGGATTGACCTAACCCAAAAATTCCTATTGCATCTGAAAGTAGAAACTCGCACGATTACAACGGTATGTGTATTTCTTCCCTAGGCCATTCTGGTTAAGCGTTTGGAGCACCAGAAGTGCGAAAAATTTGTTGGCTTCTCAACAGTTTCTTAGCTTCAAACTCCCATATCTCGCGAACGGATTGACCTAAACCAAAAGTTCCTGCTGCGTCTGAAAGTTGAAACTCGCCCGATTACAACGGTATGTGTATATTTCCCCTAGGCCGTCCTGGTCACGCGATTGGAGCAGCAGAATTGCGAACAATTTGTTACCTTCTCAACCATTTCTTAGCTTCAAACTCCCATATCTCGCGAACGGATTGACGTAACCCAAAAATTCCTATTGCGTCTGAAAGTAGAAACTCGTCCAGTTACAACGGTATCTGTATTTTTTCCCTAGGCCATCCTGGTTAAGCGACTGGAGCAACAGAAGTGCAAAGAATTTGTTGTCTTGTCAACCATGTCTTAGCTTCAAACTCCCATATCTCGCGAACGGATTGACCTAACCCAAAAATTCCTATTTCATCTGAAAGTAGAAACTCGCCCGATTACAACGGTATGTGTATTTTTTCCCTAGGCCATTCTGGTTAAGCGTTTGGAGCGGCAGAATTGCGAAAAATTTGTTGTCTTCTCAACCATTCTTAGATTCAAACTCCCACATCTCGCGAACGGATTGACCTAACCCAAAAAGTCCTGCTGCGTCTAAAAGTACAAGCTAGCCTGATTGCAACGGTATGTGTATTTTTTCCCTAGGCCATTCTGGTTAAGCGACTGGAGCTACAGAAGTGCGAAAAATTTTTTGTTTTCTCAACCATTCTTAGCTTCAAACTCCCATATCTCGCGAACGGATTGACCTAACCCAAAAATTCCTATTTCATCTGAAAGTAGAAATTCGCCCGATTACAACGGTATGTGTATTTTTACCCTAGACAATTCTGGTTAAGCGTTTGGAGCAGCAGAATTGCGAAAAATTTGTTGTCTTCGCAACCATTTCTTAGCTTCAAAGTCCGATATCTCGCGAACGGATTGACCAAACCAAAAAATTCCTGCAGCGTCTGAAAGTAGAAACTCGCCCGATTACAACGGTACGTGTATTTCTTCCCTAGGCCATTCTGGTTAAGCGTTTGGAGCAGCAGAAGTTGCGAAACATTTGTTGTCTTCTCAACCATTTCTTAGCTTCAAAGTCCCATATCTCGCGACGGATTGACCTAACCCAAAAATTCTTGTTGCATCTGAAAGTAGAATCTCGCACGATTACAACGGTATGTGTATTTCTTCCCTAGGCCATTCTGGTTAAGCGTTTGGAGCAGCAGAAGTGTGAAAAATTTGTTACCATCTCAACCATTTCTTAGATTCAAACTCCCATATCTCGCGAACAGTTTGACCTAACCCAAAAATTCCTATTGCATCAGAAAGTAGAAACTCGCCCGCTTACAACGGTATGTGTATTTTTTCCCTAGGTCATTCTGGTTAAGCGTTTGGAGCAGCAGAAGTGCGACACATTTGTTGTCTCCTCAACCATTTCTTAGCTTCAAACTCCCATATCTCGGAAACGAATTGACCTAGCCCAAAAAGTCCTTCTGCGTCTGAAAGTAGAAGGTAGCCCGATTACAATGGTATGTGTATTTTTTCCCTAGGCCATTCTGGTTAAGCGTGTGGAGCACCAGAAGTGCGAAAAATTTGTTGGCTTCTCAACCATTCTTAGCTTCAAACTCCCACATCTCGCGAACGGATTGACCTAACCCAAAAAGTCCTACTGCTTCTGAAAGTAGAAACTAGCCTGATTGCAACGGTATGTGTATTTTTTCCCTAGGCCATTCTGGTTAAGCGTTTGGAGCACCAGAAGTGCGAAAAATTTGTTGGCTTCTCAACCATTCTTAGCTTCAAACTCCCACATCTCGCGAACGGATTGACCTAACCCAAAAAGTCCTACTGCTTCTGAAAGTAGAAACTAGCCTGATTGCAACGGAATGTGTATTTTTTCCCTAGGCCATTCTGGTTAAGCGATTGGAGCAGCAGAAGTGCGCAAAATTTGTTATCTTGTCAACCATTTCTTAGCTTCAAAGTCCGATATCTCGCGAACGGATTCACCAAACCAAAAAATTCCTGCAGCGTCTGAAAGTAGAATCTCGCCCGATTACAACGGTATGTGTATTTTTTCCCCAGGCCATTCTGGTTAAGCGTTTGGAGCAGCAGAAGGGCGAAAAATTTGTTGTCTTCACAACCATACTTTGCTTCAATCTCCCATATCTCGCGAACGGATTGACCTAACCCAAATGTTCCTATTGCGTCTGAAAGTAGAAACTCGCCCGATTACAACGGTATGTGTATTTCTTCCCTAGGCCATTCTGGTTAAGTGTTTGGAGCAGCAGAAGTTGCGAAACATTTGTTGTCTTCTCAACCATTTCTTAGCTTCAAAGTCCCATATCTCGCGACGGATTGACCTAACCCAAAAATTCTTGTTGCATCTGAAAGTAGAATCTCGCACGATTACAACGGTATGTGTATTTCTTCCCTAGGCCATTCTGGTTAAGCGTTTGGAGCAGCAGAAGTGTGAAAAATTTGTTACCATCTCAACCATTTCTTAGATTCAAACTCCCATATCTCGCGAACAGTTTGACCTAACCCAAAAATTCCTATTGCATCAGAAAGTAGAAACTCTCCCGCTTACAACGGTATGTGTATTTTTTCCCTAGGTCATTCTGGTTAAGCGTTTGGAGCAGCAGAAGTGCGACACATTTGTTGTCTCCTCAACCATTTCTTAGCTTCAAACTCCCATATCTCGGAAACGAATTGACCTAGCCCAAAAAGTCCTTCTGCGTCTGAAAGTAGAAGGTAGCCCGATTAGAATGGTATGTGTATTTTTTCCCTAGGCCATTCTGGTTAAGCGTTTGGAGCACCAGAAGTGCGAAAAATTTGTTGGCTTCTCAACCATTCTTAGCTTCAAACTCCCACATCTCGCGAACGGATTGACCTAACCCAAAAAGTCCTACTGCTTCTGAAAGTAGAAACTAGCCTGATTGCAACGGTATGTGTATTTTTTCCCTAGGCCATTCTGGTTAAGCGACTGGAGCAGCAGAAGTGCGAAAAATTTGTTGTTTTCTCAACCATTCTTAGCTTCAAACTCCCATATCTCGCGAACGGATTGACCTAACCCAAAAAGTCCTGCTGCGTCTGAAAGTAGAAACTAGCCCGATTACAACGCTATGTGTATTTCTTCCCTAGGCCATTCTGGTTAAGCGTTTGGAGCAGCAGAAGTGCTAAACATTTGTTGTCTTGTCAACCATTTCTTAGCTTCAAACTCCCATATCTCGCAAACGGATTGACCTAGCCCAAAAAGTCCTGCTGCGTCTGAAAGAAGAAGGTAGCCTGATTGCAACGGTATGTGTATTTTTTCCCTAGGCCATTCTGGTTAAGCGTTTGGAGCAGCAGAATTGCGAAAAATTTGTTGTCTTCTCAACCATTTCTTAGCTTCAAACTGCCATATCTCGCGAACGTTTTGACCTAACCCAAAAAGTCCTGCTGCGTCTGAAAGTAGCAAGTAGCCCGATTACAACGGTATGTGTATTTTTTCCCTAGGCCATTCTGGTTAAGCATTTGGAGCAGCAGAATTGCGAAAAATTTGTTGTCTTCTCAACCATTTCTTAGCTTCAAATTCCCATATCTCGCGAACGGATGGACCTAACCCAAAAAGTCCTGCTGCGTCTGAAAGTAGAAAGTAGCCCGATTACAACGGTATGTGTATTTTTCCCCTAGGCCATTCTGGTTAAGCGACTGGAGCAGCAGAAGTGCTAAAAATTTGTTGTCTTGTCAACAATTTCTTAGCTTCAAACTCCCATTTCTCGCGACGGATTGACCAAACCCAAAAATTCCTGCTGCGTCTGAAGGTAGATACTCGCCCGATTACAACTGTATGTGTGTTTTTTCCCTAGGCCATTGTGGTTAAGCGTTTGGAGCCACAGAAGTGCGAAACATTTGTTACATTCTCAACCATTTCTTGGCTTCAAAGTCCCATGTCTCGCGACGGATTGACCTAACCCAACAATTCCTGTTGCATCTGAAAGCAGAAACTCGCACGATTACAACGGTATGTGTATTTCTTCCCTAGGCCATTCTGGTTAAGCGCTTGGAGCAGCAGAAGTGCGAAAAATTTGTTACCTTCTCAACCATTTCTTAGCTTCAAACTCCCATATCTCGCGAACGGATTGACCTAACCCAAAAATTCCTATTGCATCTGAAAGTAGAAACTCGCCCGATTGCAACGGTATGTGTGTTTTTTCCCTAGGCCATTCTGATTAAGCGACTGGAGCAGCAGAAGTGCGAAAAATTTGTTACCTTCTCAACCATTTCTTAGCTTCAAAGTCCCATATCTCGCGAGCGGATTGACCTAACCCAAAAATTCCTATTGCATCTGAAAGTATAAACTCGCCCGATTTCAACGGTATGTGTATTTCTTCCCTTGGCCATTCTGGTTAAGCGATTGGAGCAGCAGAAGTGCGAAAAATTTGTTGTCTTCTCAAACATTGTTAGCTTCAAACTCCCACATCTCGCGAACGGATTGACCTAACCTAAAAATTCCTATTGCATCTGAAAGTAGAACTCGCACGATTACAACGGTATGTGTATTTTTTCCCTAGGCCATTCTGGTTAAGCGTTTGGAGCAGCAGCAGTGCGAAAAATTTGATGTCTTCTCAACCATTCTTAGCTTCAAACTCCCATATCTCGCGAACGGATTGACCTAACCCAAAAAGTCCTGCTGCGTCTGAAAGTAGAAACTAGCCCCATTGCAACGGTATGTGTATTTTTTCCCTAGGCCATTCTGGTTAAGCGACTGGAGCTACAGAAGTGCGAAAAATTTTTTGTTTTCTCAACCATTCTTAGCTTCAAACTCCCATATCTCGCGAACGGATTGACCTAACCCAAAAATTCCTATTGCATCTGACAGTAGAAACTCGCCCTATTACAACGGTATGTGTATTTTTCCCCTAGGCCATTCTGGTTTAGCGTTTGGAGCAGCAGAAGTGCGAAAAATTTGTTGACTGCTCAACTATTTCTTAGCTCCAAACTCCCATGTCTCGCTAACGGATTGAACAAACCCAGAAATTCCTGCTGGTTCTGAAAGTAGAAACTCTCCCGATTACAACGGTATGTGTATTTTTACCCTAGACAATTCTGGTTAAGCGTTTGGAGCAGCAGAATTGCGAAAAATTTGTTGTCTTCGCAACCATTTCTTAGCTTCAAAGTCCGATATCTCGCGAACGGATTGACCAAACCAAAAAATTCCTGCAGCGTCTGAAAGTAGAAACTCGCCCGATTACAACGGTACGTGTATTTCCTCCCTAGGCCATTCTGGTTAAGCGGTTGGAGCAGCAGAAGTTGCGAAACATTTGTTGTCTTCTCAACCATTTCTTAGCTTCAAAGTCCCATATCTCGCGACGGATTGACCTAACCCAAAAATTCTTGTTGCATCTGAAAGTAGAATCTCGCACGATTACAACGGTATGTGTATTTCTTCCCTAGGCCATTCTGGTTAAGCGTTTGGAGCAGCAGAAGTGTGAAAAATTTGTTACCATCTCAACCATTTCTTAGATTCAAACTCCCATATCTCGCGAACAGTTTGACCTAACCCAAAAATTCCTATTGCATCAGAAAGTAGAAACTCGCCCGCTTACAACGGTATGTGTATTTTTTCCCTAGGTCATTCTGGTTAAGCGTTTGGAGCAGCAGAAGTGCGACACATTTGTTGTCTCCTCAACCATTTCTTAGCTTCAAACTCCCATATCTCGGAAACGAATTGACCTAGCCCAAAAAGTCCTTCTGCGTCTGAAAGTAGAAGGTAGCCCGATTACAATGGTATGTGTATTTTTTCCCTAGGCCATTCTGGTTAAGCGTTTGGAGCACCAGAAGTGCGAAAAATTTGTTGGCTTCTCAACCATTCTTAGCTTCAAACTCCCACATCTCGCGAACGGATTGACCTAACCCAAAAAGTCCTACTGCTTCTGAAAGTAGAAACTAGCCTGATTGCAACGGTATGTGTATTTTTTCCCTAGGCCATTCTGGTTAAGCGTTTGGAGCACCAGAAGTGCGAAAAATTTGTTGGCTTCTCAACCATTCTTAGCTTCAAACTCCCACATCTCGCGAACGGATTGACCTAACCCAAAAAGTCCTACTGCTTCTGAAAGTAGAAACTAGCCTGATTGCAACGGAATGTGTATTTTTTCCCTAGGCCATTCTGGTTAAGCGATTGGAGCAGCAGAAGTGCGCAAAATTTGTTATCTTGTCAACCATTTCTTAGCTTCAAAGTCCGATATCTCGCGAACGGATTCACCAAACCAAAAAATTCCTGCAGCGTCTGAAAGTAGAATCTCGCCCGATTACAACGGTATGTGTATTTTTTCCCCAGGCCATTCTGGTTAAGCGTTTGGAGCAGCAGAAGGGCGAAAAATTTGTTGTCTTCACAACCATACTTTGCTTCAATCTCCCATATCTCGCGAACGGATTGACCTAACCCAAATGTTCCTATTGCGTCTGAAAGTAGAAACTCGCCCGATTACAACGGTATGTGTATTTCTTCCCTAGGCCATTCTGGTTAAGCGTTTGGAGCAGCAGAAGTTGCGAAACATTTGTTGTCTTCTCAACCATTTCTTAGCTTCAAAGTCCCATATCTCGCGACGGATTGACCTAACCCAAAAATTCTTGTTGCATCTGAAAGTAGAATCTCGCACGATTACAACGGTATGTGTATTTCTTCCCTAGGCCATTCTGGTTAAGCGTTTGGAGCAGCAGCAGTGTGAAAAATTTGTTACCATCTCAACCATTTCTTAGATTCAAACTCCCATATCTCGCGAACAGTTTGACCTAACCCAAAAATTCCTATTGCATCAGAAAGTAGAAACTCTCCCGCTTACAACGGTATGTGTATTTTTTCCCTAGGTCATTCTGGTTAAGCGTTTGGAGCAGCAGAAGTGCGACACATTTGTTGTCTCCTCAACCATTTCTTAGCTTCAAACTCCCATATCTCGGAAACGAATTGACCTAGCCCAAAAAGTCCTTCTGCGCCTGAAAGTAGAAGGTAGCCCGATTAGAATGGTATGTGTATTTTTTCCCTAGGCCATTCTGGTTAAGCGTTTGGAGCACCAGAAGTGCGAAAAATTTGTTGGCTTCTCAACCATTCTTAGCTTCAAACTCCCACATCTCGCGAACGGATTGACCTAACCCAAAAAGTCCTACTGCTTCTGAAAGTAGAAACTAGCCTGATTGCAACGGTATGTGTATTTTTTCCCTAGGCCATTCTGGTTAAGCGACTGGAGCAGCAGAAGTGCGAAAAATTTGTTGTTTTCTCAACCATTCTTAGCTTCAAACTCCCATATCTCGCGAACGGATTGACCTAACCCAAAAAGTCCTGCTGCGTCTGAAAGTAGAAACTAGCCCGATTGCAACGGTATGCGTATTTCCTCCCTAGGCCATTCTGGTTAAGCGTTTGGAGCAGCAGAAGTTGCGAAACATTTGTTGTCTTCTCAACCATTTCTTAGCTTCAAAGTCCCATATCTCGCGACGGATTGACCTAACCCAAAAATTCTTGTTGCATCTGAAAGTAGAATCTCGCACGATTACAACGGTATGTGTATTTCTTCCCTAGGCCATTCTGGTTAAGCGTTTGGAGCAGCAGAAGTGTGAAAAATTTGTTACCATCTCAACCATTTCTTAGATTCAAACTCCCATATCTCGCGAACAGTTTGACCTAACCCAAAAATTCCTATTGCATCAGAAAGTAGAAACTCGCCCGCTTACAACGGTATGTGTATTTTTTCCCTAGGTCATTCTGGTTAAGCGTTTGGAGCAGCAGAAGTGCGACACATTTGTTGTCTCCTCAACCATTTCTTAGCTTCAAACTCCCATATCTCGGAAACGAATTGACCTAGCCCAAAAAGTCCTTCTGCGTCTGAAAGTAGAAGGTAGCCCGATTACAATGGTATGTGTATTTTTTCCCTAGGCCATTCTGGTTAAGCGTTTGGAGCACCAGAAGTGCGAAAAATTTGTTGGCTTCTCAACCATTCTTAGCTTCAAACTCCCACATCTCGCGAACGGATTGACCTAACCCAAAAAGTCCTACTGCTTCTGAAAGTAGAAACTAGCCTGATTGCAACGGTATGTGTATTTTTTCCCTAGGCCATTCTGGTTAAGCGTTTGGAGCACCAGAAGTGCGAAAAATTTGTTGGCTTCTCAACCATTCTTAGCTTCAAACTCCCACATCTCGCGAACGGATTGACCTAACCCAAAAAGTCCTACTGCTTCTGAAAGTAGAAACTAGCCTGATTGCAACGGAATGTGTATTTTTTCCCTAGGCCATTCTGGTTAAGCGATTGGAGCAGCAGAAGTGCGCAAAATTTGTTATCTTGTCAACCATTTCTTAGCTTCAAAGTCCGATATCTCGCGAACGGATTCACCAAACCAAAAAATTCCTGCAGCGTCTGAAAGTAGAATCTCGCCCGATTACAACGGTATGTGTATTTTTTCCCCAGGCCATTCTGGTTAAGCGTTTGGAGCAGCAGAAGGGCGAAAAATTTGTTGTCTTCACAACCATACTTTGCTTCAATCTCCCATATCTCGCGAACGGATTGACCTAACCCAAATGTTCCTATTGCGTCTGAAAGTAGAAACTCGCCCGATTACAACGGTATGTGTATTTCTTCCCTAGGCCATTCTGGTTAAGCGTTTGGAGCAGCAGAAGTTGCGAAACATTTGTTGTCTTCTCAACCATTTCTTAGCTTCAAAGTCCCATATCTCGCGACGGATTGACCTAACCCAAAAATTCTTGTTGCATCTGAAAGTAGAATCTCGCACGATTACAACGGTATGTGTATTTCTTCCCTAGGCCATTCTGGTTAAGCGTTTGGAGCAGCAGCAGTGTGAAAAATTTGTTACCATCTCAACCATTTCTTAGATTCAAACTCCCATATCTCGCGAACAGTTTGACCTAACCCAAAAATTCCTATTGCATCAGAAAGTAGAAACTCTCCCGCTTACAACGGTATGTGTATTTTTTCCCTAGGTCATTCTGGTTAAGCGTTTGGAGCAGCAGAAGTGCGACACATTTGTTGTCTCCTCAACCATTTCTTAGCTTCAAACTCCCATATCTCGGAAACGAATTGACCTAGCCCAAAAAGTCCTTCTGCGCCTGAAAGTAGAAGGTAGCCCGATTAGAATGGTATGTGTATTTTTTCCCTAGGCCATTCTGGTTAAGCGTTTGGAGCACCAGAAGTGCGAAAAATTTGTTGGCTTCTCAACCATTCTTAGCTTCAAACTCCCACATCTCGCGAACGGATTGACCTAACCCAAAAAGTCCTACTGCTTCTGAAAGTAGAAACTAGCCTGATTGCAACGGTATGTGTATTTTTTCCCTAGGCCATTCTGGTTAAGCGACTGGAGCAGCAGAAGTGCGAAAAATTTGTTGTTTTCTCAACCATTCTTAGCTTCAAACTCCCATATCTCGCGAACGGATTGACCTAACCCAAAAAGTCCTGCTGCGTCTGAAAGTAGAAACTAGCCCGATTACAACGCTATGTGTATTTCTTCCCTAGGCCATTCTGGTTAAGCGTTTGGAGCAGCAGAAGTGCTAAACATTTGTTGTCTTGCCAACCATTTCTTAGCTTCAAACTCCCATATCTCGCAAACGGATTGACCTAGCCCAAAAAGTCCTGCTGCGTCTGAAAGAAGAAGGTAGCCTGATTGCAACGGTATGTGTATTTTTTCCCTAGGCCATTCTGGTTAAGCGTTTGGAGCAGCAGAATTGCGAAAAATTTGTTGTCTTCTCAACCATTTCTTAGCTTCAAACTGCCATATCTCGCGAACGTTTTGACCTAACCCAAAAAGTCCTGCTGCGTCTGAAAGTAGCAAGTAGCCCGATTACAACGGTATGTGTATTTTTTCCCTAGGCCATTCTGGCTAAGCGTTTGGAGCAGCAGAATTGCGAAAAATTTGTTGTCTTCTCAACCATTTCTTAGCTTCAAACTCCCATATCTCGCGAACGGATGGACCTGACCCAAAAAGTCCTGCTGCGTCTGAAAGTAGAAAGTAGCCCGATTACAACGGTATGTGTATTTTTCCCCTAGGCCATTCTGGTTAAGCGACTGGAGCAGCAGAAGTGCTAAAAATTTGTTGTCTTGTCAACAATTTCTTAGCTTCAAACTCCCATTTCTCGCGACGGATTGACCAAACCCAAAAATTCCTGCTGCGTCTGAAGGTAGATACTCGCCCGATTACAACTGTATGTGTGTTTTTTCCCTAGGCCATTGTGGTTAAGCGTTTGGAGCCACAGAAGTGCGAAACATTTGTTACATTCTCAACCATTTCTTGGCTTCAAAGTCCCATGTCTCGCGACGGATTGACCTAACCCAACAATTCCTGTTGCATCTGAAAGCAGAAACTCGCACGATTACAACGGTATGTGTATTTCTTCCCTAGGCCATTCTGGTTAAGCGCTTGGAGCAGCAGAAGTGCGAAAAATTTGTTACCTTCTCAACCATTTCTTAGCTTCAAACTCCCATATCTCGCGAACGGATTGACCTAACCCAAAAATTCCTATTGCATCTGAAAGTAGAAACTCGCCCGATTGCAACGGTATGTGTGTTTTTTCCCTAGGCCATTCTGATTAAGCGACTGGAGCAGCAGAAGTGCGAAAAATTTGTTGTCTTCGCAACCATTTCTTAGCTTCAAAGTCCCATATCTCGCGAACGGATTGACCTAACCCAAATGTTCCTATTGCGTCTGAAAGTAGAAACTCGCCCGATTACAACGGTATGTGTATTTCTTCCCTAGGCCATTCTGGTTAAGCGTTTGGAGCAGCAGAAGTTGCGAAACATTTGTTGTCTTCTCAACCATTTCTTAGCTTCAAAGTCCCATATCTCGCGACGGATTGTCCTAACCCAAAAATTCTTGTTGCATCTGAAAGTAGAATCTCGCACGATTACAACGGTATGTGTATTTCTTCCCTAGGCCATTCTGGTTAAGCGTTTGGAGCAGCAGAAGTGTGAAAAATTTGTTACCATCTCAACCATTTCTTAGATTCAAACTCCCATATCTCGCGAACAGTTTGACCTAACCCAAAAATTCCTATTGCATCAGAAAGTAGAAACTCTCCCGCTTACAACGGTATGTGTATTTTTTCCCTAGGTCATTCTGGTTAAGCGTTTGGAGCAGCAGAAGTGCGACACATTTGTTGTCTCCTCAACCATTTCTTAGCTTCAAACTCCCATATCTCGGAAACGAATTGACCTAGCCCAAAAAGTCCTTCTGCGCCTGAAAGTAGAAGGTAGCCCGATTAGAATGGTATGTGTATTTTTTCCCTAGGCCATTCTGGTTAAGCGTTTGGAGCACCAGAAGTGCGAAAAATTTGTTGGCTTCTCAACCATTCTTAGCTTCAAACTCCCACATCTCGCGAACGGATTGACCTAACCCAAAAAGTCCTACTGCTTCTGAAAGTAGAAACTAGCCTGATTGCAACGGTATGTGTATTTTTTCCCTAGGCCATTCTGGTTAAGCGACTGGAGCAGCAGAAGTGCTAAAAATTTGTTGTCTTCTCAAACATTGTTAGCTTCAAACTGCCATATCTCGCGAACGTTTTGACCTAACCCAAAAAGTCCTGCTGCGTCTGAAAGTAGCAAGTAGCCCGATTACAACGGTATGTGTATTTTTTCCCTAGGCCATTCTGGTTAAGCGTTTGGAGCAGCAGAATTGCGAAAAATTTGTTGTCTTCTCAACCATTTCTTAGCTTCAAACTCCCATATCTCGCGAACGGATGGACCTGACCCAAAAAGTCCTGCTGCGTCTGAAAGTAGAAAGTAGCCCGATTACAACGGTATGTGTATTTTTCCCCTAGGCCATTCTGGTTAAGCGACTGGAGCAGCAGAAGTGCTAAAAATTTGTTGTCTTGTCAACAATTTCTTAGCTTCAAACTCCCATTTCTCGCGACGGATTGACCAAACCCAAAAATTCCTGCTGCGTCTGAAGGTAGATACTCGCCCGATTACAACTGTATGTGTGTTTTTTCCCTAGGCCATTGTGGTTAAGCGTTTGGAGCCACAGAAGTGCGAAACATTTGTTACATTCTCAACCATTTCTTGGCTTCAAAGTCCCATGTCTCGCGACGGATTGACCTAACCCAACAATTCCTGTTGCATCTGAAAGCAGAAACTCGCACGATTACAACGGTATGTGTATTTCTTCCCTAGGCCATTCTGGTTAAGCGCTTGGAGCAGCAGAAGTGCGAAAAATTTGTTACCTTCTCAACCATTTCTTAGCTTCAAACTCCCATATCTCGCGAACGGATTGACCTAACCCAAAAATTCCTATTGCATCTGAAAGTAGAAACTCGCCCGATTGCAACGGTATGTGTGTTTTTTCCCTAGGCCATTCTGATTAAGCGACTGGAGCAGCAGGAGTGCGAAAAATTTGTTACCTTCTCAACCATTTCTTAGCTTCAAAGTCCCATATCTCGCGAGCGGATTGACCTAACCCAAAAATTCCTATTGCATCTGAAAGTATAAACTCGCCCGATTTCAACGGTATGTGTATTTCTTCCCTTGGCCATTCTGGTTAAGCGATTGGAGCAGCAGAAGTGCGAAAAATTTGTTGTCTTCTCAAACATTGTTAGCTTCAAACTCCCACATCTCGCGAACGGATTGACCTAACCTAAAAATTCCTATTGCATCTGAAAGTAGAACTCGCACGATTACAACGGTATGTGTATTTTTTCCCTAGGCCATTCTGGTTAAGCGTTTGGAGCAGCAGCAGTGCGAAAAATTTGATGTCTTCTCAACCATTCTTAGCTTCAAACTCCCATATCTCGCGAACGGATTGACCTAACCCAAAAAGTCCTGCTGCGTCTGAAAGTAGAAACTAGCCCCATTGCAACGGTATGTGTATTTTTCCCCTAGGCCAATCTGGTTAAGCGACTGGAGCAGCAGAAGTGCTAAAAATTTGTAGTCTTGTCAACCATTTCTTAGCTTCAAAGTCCCATATCTCGCGACGGATTGACCTAACCCAACATTTCCTGTTGCATCTGAAAGTAGAAACTCGCACGATTACAACGGTATGTGTATTTCTTCCCTAGGCCATTCTGGTTAAGCGTTTGGAGCAGCAGAAGTGCGAAAAATTTGTTACCTTCTCAACCATTTCTTAGCTTCAAATTCCCATATCTCGCGAACAGATTGACCTAACCCAAAAATTCCTATTGCATCTGAAAGTAGAAACCCGTCCGATTACAACGGTATGTGTATTTTTTCCCTAGGCCATTCTGGTTAAGCGTTTGGAGCAGCAGAAGTGCGAAAAATTTGTTGTCTTCTCAACCATTCTTAGCTTCAAACTCCCATATCTCGCGAACGGATTGACCTAACCCAAAAAGTCCTGCTGCGTCTGAAAGTAGAAACTAGCCCGATTGCAACGGTATGTGTATTTTTTCCCTAGGCCATTCTGATTAAGCGACTGGAGCAGCAGAAGTGCGAAATATTTGTTGTCTTTTCAACCATTTCTTAGCTTCAAAGTCCCATATCTCGCGAACGGATTGACCAAACCCAAAAATTCCTGCTGCGTCTGAAAGTAGAAACTCGCCCGATTACAACGGTATATGCATTTTTTACGTAGGCCATTCTGGTTAAGCGATTAGCACAGCAGAAGTGCGAAAAATTTGTTATCTTGTCAACCATTTCTTAGCTTCAAAGTCCGATATCTCGCGAACGGATTGACCAAACCGAAAAATTCCTGCAGCGTCTGAAAGAAGAAACTCGCCCGATTACAACGGTATGTGTATTTTTTCCCCTAGGCCATTCTCGTTAAGCATTTGGAGCAGCAGAATTGCGAAATATTTGTTATCTTCTCAACCATTTCTTAGCTTCAAGCTCCCATATCTCGCGACGGATTGACCTAACCCAAAAATTCCTATTTCATCTGAAAGTAGAAACTCGCCCGATTACAACGGTATGTGTATTTTTTCCCCTAGGCCATTCTCGTTAAGCATTTGGAGCAGCAGAATTGCGAAATATTTGTTATCTTCTCAACCATTTCTTAGCTTCAAGCTCCCATATCTCGCGACGGATTGACCTAACCCAAAAATTCCTATTTCATCTGAAAGTAGAAACTCGCCCGATTACAAGGGTATGTGTATTTTTCCCCTTGGCCATTCTGGTTTAGCGTTTGGAGCAGCAGAAGTGCGAAAAATTTGTTGTGTGCTCAACTATTTCTTAGCTTCAAACTCCCATGTCTCGCTAACGGATTGAACAAACCCAAAAGTTCCTGCAGCGTCTGAAAGTAGAAACTCCCCCGATTACAACGGTATGTGTATTTTTTCCCCAGGCCATTCTGGTTAAGCGATTGCAGCAGCAGAAGTGCGAAAAATTTGTTGGCTTCTCAACCATTTCTTAGCTTCAAACTCCCATATCTCGCAAACGGATTGACCTAACCCAAAAATTTCTATTGCATCTGAAAGTAGGAACTCGCCCTATTACAACGGTATGTGTATTTTTTCCCTAGGCCATTCTGGTTAAGCGTTTGGAGCAGCAGAATTGCGAAAAATTTGTTGTCTTCGCAACCATTTCTTAGCTTCAATCTCCCATATCTCGGTAACGGATTGAACAAACCCAAAAATTCCTGCTGCGTCTGAAAGTAGTAACTCGCCCGATTACAACGGTATGTGTATTTTTTCCCTAGGCCATTCTGGTTAAGCGTTTGGAGCAGCAGAAGTGCGAAAAATTTGTTGTTTTCTCAACCATTTCTTAGCTTCAATCTCGCATATCTCGCGAACGGATTGACCTAACCCAAAAATTCCTATTGCACCTGAAAGTAGAAACTAGCCCGATTACAAGGGTATGTGTATTTCTTCCCTAGGCCATTCTGGTTAAGCGATTGCAGCAGCAGAAGTGCGAAAAATTTGTTGGCTTCTCAACCATTTCTTAGCTTCAAACTCCCATATCTCGCAAACGGATTGACCTAACCCAAAAATTTCTATTGCATCTGAAAGTAGGAACTCGCCCTATTACAACGGTATGTGTATTTTTTCCCTAGGCCATTCTGGTTAAGCGTTTGGAGCAGCAGAATTGCGAAAAATTTGTTGTCTTCGCAACCATTTCTTAGCTTCAATCTCCCATATCTCGGTAACGGATTGAACAAACCCAAAAATTCCTGCTGCGTCTGAAAGTAGTAACTCGCCCGATTACAACGGTATGTGTATTTTTTCCCTAGGCCATTCTGGTTAAGCGTTTGGAGCAGCAGAAGTGCGAAAAATTTGTTGTTTTCTCAACCATTTCTTAGCTTCAATCTCGCATATCTCGCGAACGGATTGACCTAACCCAAAAATTCCTATTGCACCTGAAAGTAGAAACTAGCCCGATTACAAGGGTATGTGTATTTTTCCCCTTGGCCATTCTGGTTTAGCGTTTGGAGCAGCAGAAGTGCGAAAAATTTGTTGTCTGCTCAACTATTTCTTAGCTTCGAACTCCCATGTCTCGCTAACGGATTGAACAAACCCAAAAATTCCTGCTGCGTCTGAAAGTAGAAACTCGCCCGATTACAACGGTATGTGTATTTTTCCTCTAGGCCATTCTGGTTACGCGTTTGGAGCAGCAGAATTGCGAAAAATTTGTTGTCTTCGCAACCATTTCTTAGCTTCAAACTCCCATATCTCGGGAACGGATTGACCTAACCCAAAAATTCCTATTGCACCTGAAAGTAGAAACTAGCCCGATTACAAGGGTATGTGTATTTTTTCCCTAGGCCATTCTGGTTAAGCGATTGGAGCAGCAGAATTGCGAAAAATTTGTTATCTTGTCAACCATTTCTTAGCTTCAAAGTCCGATATCTCGCGAACGGATTGACCAAACCCAAAAATTCCTGCTGCGTCTGTAAGTAGAAACTCGCCCGATTACAACGGTATTTGTATTTTTTCCCTCGGCCATTCTGGTTAAGCGTTTGGAGCAGCAGAAGTGCGAAAAATTTGTTGTCTTCTCAACCATTTCTTAGCTTCAATCTCGCATATCTCGCGAACGGATTGACCTAACCCAAAAATTCCTATTGCACCTGAAAGTAGAAACTCGCCCGATTACAACGGTATGTGTATTTTTCCTCTAGGCCATTCTGGTTAAGCGTTTGGAGCAGCAGAAGTGCGAAGAATTTGTTGTCTTCTCAACTATTTCTTAGCATCAAACTCCCATATCTCGCGAAGGGTTTGACCAAACACAATAATTCCTGCCGCGTCTGAAAGTAGAAACTCGCCCGATTACAAAGGTTTGTGTATTTTTCCCCTAGCCCATTCAGGTTAAGCGACTGGAGCAGCAGAATTGCGAAAAATTTGTTGTCTTGTCAACCATTTCTTAGCTTCAAAGTCCCATATCTCGCGAACGGATCGACCAAACCCAAAAATTCCTGCTGCGTCTGTAAGTAGAAACTCGCCCGATTACAACGGTATGTGTATTTTTCCTCTAGGCCATTCTGGTTAAGCGTTTGGAGCAGCAGAATTGCGAAAAATTTGTTGTCTTCGCAACCATTTCTTAGCTTCAAACTCCCATATGTCGCGAACGGATTGACCTAACCCAAAAAGCCCTGCAGCGTCCGAAAGTAGAAACTCACCCGATTACAACGGTATGTGTATTTTTTCCACAGGCCATTCTGGTTAAGCGTATGGAGCAGCAGAAGTGCGAAAAATTTGTCGCCTTCTCAACCATTTCCTAGCTTCGAACTCCCATATATCGCGAACGGATTGACCTAACCCAAAGATTCCTATTGCATCTGAAAGTAGTAACTCGCCCGATTACAACGGTATGTGTATTTTTTCCCTAGGCCATTCTGGTTAAGCGTTTGGAGCAGCAGAAGTGCGAAACATTTGTTGTCTTCTCAACCATTTCTTAGCTTCAAACTCCCATATCTCGCAAACGGATTAACCTAGCCCAAAAAGTCCTGCTGCGTCTGAAAGTAGAAAGTAGCCCGATTGCAACGGTATGTGTATTTTTCCCCTAGGCCATTCTGGTTAAGCGATTGGAGCAGCAGAAGTGCTAAAAATTTGTTGTCTTGTCAACCATTTCTTAGCTCCAAAGTCCCATATCTCGCAAACGGATTGACCTAACCCAAAAAGTCCTGCTGCGTCTGAAAGAAGAAGGTAGCCCGATTGCAACGGTATGCGTATTTCTTCCCTAGGCCATTCTGGTTAAGCGTTTGGAGCAGCAGAAGTTGCGAAACATTTGTTGTCTTCTCAACCATTTCTTAGCTTCAAAGTCCCATATCTCGCGACGGATTGACCTAACCCAAAAATTCTTGTTGCATCTGAAAGTAGAATCTCGCACGATTACAACGGTATGTGTATTTCTGCCCTAGGCCATTCTGGTTAAGCGACTGGAGCAGCAGAAGTGCGAAAAATTTGTTGTCTTGTCAACCATTTCTTAGCTTCAGAGTCCCACATCTCGCGAACGGATTGACCTAACCCAAAAGATCCTATTGCGTCTGAAAATAGAAACTCGCCCCATTACAACGGAATGCGTATTTCTTCCCTAGGCCATTCTGGTTAAGCGACTGGAGCAGCAGAAGTGCTAAAAATTTGTTGTCTTGTCAACCATTTCTTAGCTTCAAAGTCCCATTTCTCGCGACGGATTGACCAAACCCAAAAATTACTGCTGTGTCTGAAAGTAGATACTCGCCCGATTACAACGGTATGTGTATTTTTCCCCTAGGCCATTCTGGTTAAGCGACTGGAGCAGCAGAAGTGCTAAAAATTTGTAGTCTTGTCAACCATTTCTTAGCTTCAAACTCCCATATCTCGCGAACGGATTGACCAAACCCAAAAATTCCTGCTGTGTCTGAAAGTAGATACTCGCCCGATTACAACGGTATGTGTGTTTTTTCCCTAGGCCATTGTGGTTAAGCGTTTGGAGCAGCTGAAGTGCAAAAAATTTGTTGTTTTGCCAACCATATCTTTGCTTCAAAGTCCCATATCTCGCGAACGGATTGACCTATCCCAAAAATTGCTATTGCATCTGAAAGTAGAAACTCGCACAAATACAACGCTATGTGAATTTCTTCCCTAGGCCATTCTGGTTAAGCGACTGGACAGCAGAAGTGCGAAAAATTTGTTGTCTTGTCAACCATTTCTTAGCTTCAAAGTCCCACATCTCGCGAACGGATTGACCTAACCCAAAAGTTCCTATTGCGTCTGAAAATAGAAACTCGCCCGATTACAACGGAATGCGTATTTCTTCCCTAGGCCATTCTGGTTAAGCGTTTGGAGCAGCAGAAGTGCGAAAAATTTGTCGCCTTCTCAACCATTTCTTAGCTTCAAACTCCCATAACTCGCGATCGGATTGACCTAAGCCAAAAATTCCTAAGGCATCTGAAAGTAGAAACTCGCACGAATACAACGGTATGTGTATTTCTTCCCTAGGCCATTCTGGTTAAGCGACTGGAGCAGCAGAAGTGCGAAAAATTTCTTACCTTCTCAACCATTTCTTAGCTTCAAACTCCCATATCTCGCGAGCGGATTGACCTAACCCAAAAATTCCTATTGCATCTGAAAGTAGAAACTCGCCCGATTTCAACGGTATGTGTATTTTTTCCCTTGGCCATTCTGGTTAAGCCTTTGGAGAAGCAGAAGTGCGAAAAATTTGTTGTCTTCTCAAACATTGTTAGCTTCAAACTCCCACATCTCACGAACGGATTGACCTAACCCAAAAATTCCTATTGCATCTGAAAGTAGAACTCGCCCGATTACAACGGTATGTGTATTTTTTCCCTAGGCCATTCTGGTTAAGCGTTTGGAGCAGCAGAAGTGCGAAAAATTTGATGTCTTCTCAACCATTCTTAGCTTCAAACTCCCATATCTCGCGAACGGATTGACCTAACCCAAAAGTTCCTATTGCGTCTGAAAGTAGAAACTTGTCCGATTACAACGGTATGTGTATTTTTCCCCTAGGCCATTCTGGTTAAGCGATTGGAGCAGCAGAAGTGCTAAAAATTTGTTGTCTTGTCAACCATTTCTTAGCTCCAAAGTCCCATATCTCGCAAACGGATTGACCTAACCCAAAAAGTCCTGCTGCGTCTGAAAGAAGAAGGTAGCCCGATTGCAACGGTATGCGTATTTCTTCCCTAGGCCATTCTGGTTAAGCGTTTGGAGAAGCAGAAGTTGCGAAACATTTGTTGTCTTCTCAACCATTTCTTAGCTTCAAAGTCCCATATCTCGCGACGGATTGACCTAACCCAAAAATTCTTGTTGCATCTGAAAGTAGAATCTCGCACGATTACAACGGTATGTGTATTTCTTCCCTAGGCCATTCTGGTTAAGCGTTTGGAGCAGCAGAAGTGTGAAAAATTTGTTACCTTCTCAACCATTTCTTAGATTCAAACTCCCATATCTCGCGAACGGATTGACCTAACCCAAAAATTCCTATTGCATCTGAAAGTAGAAACTCGCCCGCATACAACGGTATGTGTATTTTTTCCCTAGGCCATTCTGGTTAAGCGTTTGGAGCAGCAGAAGTGCGACACATTTGTTGTCTCCTCAACCATTTCTTAGCTTCAAACTCCCATATCTCGGAAACGAATTGACCTAGCCCAAAAAGTCCTGCTGCGTCTGAAAGTAGAAGGTAGCCCGATTGCAACGGTATGCGTATTTCTTCCCTAGGCCATTCTGGTTAAGCGTTTGGAGAAGCAGAAGTTGCGAAACATTTGTTGTCTTCTCAACCATTTCTTAGCTTCAAAGTCCCATATCTCGCGAACGGATTGACCTAACCCAAAAATTCCTATTGCATCTGAAAGTAGAAACTCGCCCGCATACAACGGTATGTGTATTTTTTCCCTAGGCCATTCTGGTTAAGCGTTTGGAGCAGCAGAAGTGCGACACATTTGTTGTCTCCTCAACCATTTCTTAGCTTCAAACTCCCATATCTCGGAAACGAATTGACCTAGCCCAAAAAGTCCTGCTGCGTCTGAAAGTAGAAGGTAGCCCGATTACAATGGTATGTGTATTTCTTCCCTAGGTCATTCTGGTTAAGCGTTTGGAGTGGCAGATATGCGAAAAATTTGTTGTCTTCTCAACCATTCTTGGCTTCAAACTCCCACATCTCGCGAACGGATTGTCCTAACCCAAAAAGTCCTGCTGCGTCTGAAAGAAGAAGGTAGCCCGATTGCAACGGTATGCGTATTTCTTCCCTAGGCCATTCTGGTTAGGCGTTTGGAGCAGCAGAAGTGCCAAAAATTTGTTGTCTCGTCAACCATTTCTTAGCTTCAAACTGCCATATCTCGCGAACGGAAAGACCTAACCCAAAAGTTCCTATTGCGTCTGAAAGTAGAAACTCGCCCGATTACAACGGCATGTGTATTTTTTCCCTAGGCCATTCTGGTTAAGCGTTTGGAGCAGCAGAAGTGCGAAAAATTTGTTACCTTCACAACCATTTCTTAGCTTCAAACTCCCATATCTCGCGAACGGATTGACCTAACCCAAAAATTCCTATTGCATCTGAAAGTAGAAACTCGCCCGATTACAACGGTATGTGTATTTTTTCCCTAGGCCATTCTGGTTAAGCGTTTGGAGCAGCAGAAGTGCGAAAAATTTGTTATCTTCTCAACCATTCTTCGCTTCAAACTCCCATATCTCGCGAACGGATTGACCTAACCCAAAAAGTCCTGCTGCGTCTGAAAGTAGAAACTCGTCCAGTTACAACGGTATCTGTATTTTTTCCCTAGGCCATTCTGGTTAAGCGACTGGAGCAGCAGAAGTGCGAACAATTTGTTGTCTTGTCAACCATTTCTTAGCTTCAAAGTCCCGTATCTCGCGAAAGGATTGACCAAACCCAAAAATTCCTGCTGCGTCTGAAAATAGAAACTCGCCCGATTACAACGGTATGTGTATTTTTTCCCTAGGCCATTCTGGTTAAGCGACTGGAGCAGCAGAAGTGCAAAGAATTTGTTGTCTTGTCAACCATTTCTTAGCTTCAAAGTCCCATATCTCGCGAACGGATGGACCAAACCTAAAAATTCCTGCTGCGTCTGAAAGTAGAAACTCGCCCGATTACAACGGTATGTGTATTTTTTCTCCTGGCCATTCTCGTTAAGCGTTTGGAGCAGCAGAAGTGCGAAAAATTTGTCGCCTTCTCAACCATTTCTTAGCTTCAAACTCCCATATCTCGCGAACGGATTGTCCTAACCCAAAAATTCCTATTGCATCTGAAAGTAGAAACTCGCCCGATTACAACGGTATGTGTATTTTTTCCCTAGGTCATTCTGGTTAAGCGTTTGGAGCAGCAGAATTGCGAAAAATTTGTTGTCTTCTGAACCATTTCTTAGCTTCAAACTCCCATATCTCGCGAACGGATGGACCTAACCCAAAAAGTCCTGCTGCGTCTGAAAGTAGAAAGTAGCCCGATTACAACGGTATGTGTATTTTTTCCCTAGGCCATTCTGGTTAAGCGTTTGGAGCAGCAGAATTGCGAAAAATTTGTTGTCTTCTCAACCATTTCTTAGCTTCAAAGTCCCATATCTCGCGAACGGATTGACCAAACCCAAAAATTCCTGCTGCGTCTGAAAGTAGATACTCGCTCGATTACAACCCTATGTGTATTTTTTCCCTAGGCCATTCTGGTTAAGCAACTGGAGCAGCAGAAGTGCGAAAAATTTGTTGTCTTGTCAACCATTTCTTAGCTTCAAAGTCCCATATCTCGCGAACGGATTGACCAAACCCAAAAGTTCCTATTGCGTCTGAAAGTAGAAACTCGCCCGATTACAACGGTATGTGCATTTTTCCCCTAGGCCATTCTGGTTAAGCGACTGGAGCAGCAGAAGTGCTAAAAATTTGTTGTCTTGTCAACAATTCCTTAGCTTCAAACTCCCATTTCTCGCGACGGATTGACCAAACCCAAAAATTCCTGCTGCGTCTGAAGGTAGATCCTCGCCCGATTACAACTGTATGTGTGTTACATCCCTAGGCTATTGTGGTTAAGCGTTTGGAGCCACAGAAGAGCGAAACATTTGTTACATTCTCAACCATTTCTTAGCTTCAAAGTCCCATCTCTCGCGACGGATTGACCTGACCCAACAATTCCTGTTGCATCTGAAAGCAGAAACTCGCACGATTACAACGGTATGTGTATTTCTTCCCTAGGCCATTCTGGTTAAGCGTTTGGAGCAGCAGAAGTGCGAAAAATTTGATGTCTTCTCAACCATTTCTTAGCTTCAAAGTCCCATATCTCGCGACGGATTGACCTAACCCAAAAATTCCTATTTCATCTGAAAGTAGAAACTCGCCCGATTACAACGGTATGTGTATTTTTTCCCTAGGCCATTCTGGTTAAGCGACTGGAGCAGCAGAAGTGCGAAAAATTTGTTGTTTTCTCAACCATTCTTAGCTTCAAACTACCATATCTCGCGAACGGATTGACCTAACTCAAAAAGTCCTGCTGCATCTGAAAGTAGAAACTCGCACGATTACAACGGTATGTGTATTTTTTCCCTAGGCCATTCTGGTTAAGCGACTGGAGCAGCAGAATTGCGATAAATTTGATGTCTTGTCAACCATTTCTTAGCTTCAAAGTCCCATATCTCGCGACGGATTGACCTAACCCAAAAATTCCTGTTGCATCTGAAAGTAGAAACTCGCACGATTACAACGGTATGTGTATTTCTTCCCTAGGCCCTTCTGGTTAAGCGTTTTGAGCAGCAGAAGTGCGATAAATTTGTTACCTTCTCAACCATGTCTTAGCTTCAAACTCCCATATCTCGCGAACGGATTGACCTAACCCAAAAATTCCTATTTCATCTGAAAGTAGAAACTCGCACGATTACAACGGCATATGTTTTTTTTTCCCTAGGCCATTCTGGTTAAGCGTTTGGAGCAGCAGAAGTGCGAAAAATTTGTTGTCTTCGCAACCATTTCTTAGCTTCAAACTCCCATATCTCGTGAACGGATTGACCTAACCCAAAAATTCCTATTGCATCTGAAAGTAGAAACTCGCCCGATTACAACGGTATGTGTATTTTTCCCCTAGGCCATTCTGGTTAAGCGATTGGAGCAGCAGAAGTGTGAAAAATTTGTTATCTTGTCAACCATTTCTTAGCTTCAAAGTCCGATATCTCGCGAAAGGATTGACCAAACCCAGAAATTCCTGCTGCGTCTGAAAGTAGAAACTCGCCCGATTACAACGGTATTTGTATTTCTTCCCTAGGCCATTCTGGTTAAGCGTTTGGAGCAGCAGTATTGCGAAAAATTTGATGTCTTCGCAACCATTTCTTAGCTTCAATCTCCCATATCTCGCGAACGGATTGACCTAACCCAAAAATTCCTATTGCATCTGAAAGTAGACACTCGCACGATTACAACGGTATATGTATTTTTTCCCTAGGCCATTCTGGTTAAGCGTTTGGAGCAGCAGAATTGCGAAAAATTTGTTGTATTCGCAACCATTTCTTAGTTTCAAACTCCCATATCTCGTGAACGGATTGACCTAACCCAAAAATTCCTATTGCATCTGAAAGTAGAAACTCGCCCGATTACAAGTGTATGTGTATTTTTTCCCTAGGCCATTCTCGTTAAGCGATTGGAGCAGCAGAAGTGCGAAAAATTTGTTGCCTTCTCATCCATTTCCTGGCTTCAAACTCCCATATCTCGCGAACAGATTGACCAAACCCTAAAATTCCTTTTGCATCTGAAAGTAGAAACTCGCCCGATTACAACGGTATGTGTATTTTTCCCCTAGGCCGTTCGGGTTAAGCGTTTGGAGCAGCAGAATTGCGAAAAATTTGTTGTCTTCGCAACCATTTCTTAGCTTCAAACTCCCATATCTCGGGAACGGATTGACCTAACCCAAAAATTCCTATTGCATCGAAAGTAGAAACTCGCCCGATTACACTAGGGTATGTGTATTTTTTCCCTAGGCCATTCTCGTTAAGCGATTGGAGCAGCAGAAGTGCGAAAACTTTGTTGCCTTCTCAACTATTTCTTAGCTTCAAACTACCATATCTCGCTAACGGATTGAACAAACCCAAAAATTCCTGCTGCGTCTGAAGGTAGATCCTCGCCCGATTACAACTGTATGTGTGTTTTTTCCCTAGGCTATTGTGGTTAAGCGTTTGGAGCCACAGAAGAGCGAAACATTTGTTACATTCTCAACCATTTCTTAGCTTCAAACTCCCACATCTCGCTAACGGATTGAACAAACCCAAAAATTCCTGCTGCGTCTGAAAGTAGAAACTCGCCCGATTACAACGGTATGTGTATTTTTTCCCTAGGCCATTCTCGTTAAGCGATTGGAGCAGCAGAAGTGCGAAAAATTTGTTGCCTTCTCAACCATTTCTTGGCTTCAAACTCCCATATCTCGCGAACAGATTGACCAAACCCTAAAATTCCTATTGCATCTGAAAGTAGAAACTCGCTCGATTACAACGGTATGTGTATTTTTCCCCTAGGCCGTGCTGGTTAAGCGTTTGGAGCAGCAGAAGTGCGAAAAATTTGTTTTCTTGTCAACCATTTCTTAGCTTCAAAGTCCCATATCTCGCGAACGGTTTGACCTAACCCAAAATGTCCTGCAGCGTGTGAAAGTTGAAACTCGCCCGATTAGAGCGGTATGTGTATTTCTTCCCTAGGCCATTCTGGTTAAGCGTTTGGAGTAGCAGAAGTGCGAAAAATTTGTTGTCTTCTCAACCATTTCCTAGCTTCAAACTCCCATATCTCGTGAACGGATTGACCTAACCCAAAAATTCCTTTTGCATCTGAAAGTAGAAACTCACCCGATTACAACGGTATGTGTATTTTTTCCCTAGGCCATTCTCGTTAAGCGATTGGAGCAGCAGAAGTGCGAAAAATTTGTTGCCTTCTCAACCATTTCTTGGCTTCAAACTCCCATATCTCGCGAACAGATTGACCAAACCCTAAAATTCCTATTGCATCTGAAAGTAGAAACTCGCTCGATTACAACGGTATGTGTATTTTTCCCCTAGGCCGTTCTGGTTAAGCGTTTGGAGCAGCAGAAGTGCGAAAAATTTGTTGTCTTGTCAACCATTTCTTAGCTTCAAAGTCCCATATCTCGCGAACGGTTTGACCTAACCCAAAATGTCCTGCTGCGTATGAAGGTAGAAACTAGCCCGATTGCAACGGTATGTGTATTTTTCCCTAGGCCATTCTGGTTAAGCGACTGGAGCAGCAGAAGTGCGAAAAATTTGTTGTCTTGTCAACCATTTCTTAGCTTCAAAGTCCCATATCTCGCGAACGTATTGACCAAACCCAAAAATTCCTGCTGCGTCTGAAAGTAGAAACTCGCCCGATTACAACGGTATGTGTATTTCTTCCCTAGGCCATTCTGGTTAAGCGTTTGGTGCAGCAGAAGTGCGAAAAATTTTTTGTCTTCTCAACCATTTCCTAGCTTCAAACTCCCATATCTCGTGAACGGATTGACCTAACCCAAAAATTCCTATTGCATCTGAAACTACAAACTCGCCGGATTACAACGGTATGTGTATTTTTCCCCGAGGCCATTCTGGTTAAGCGATTGGAGCAGCAGAAGTGTGAAAAATTTGTTATCTTGTCAACCATTTCTTACCTTCAAAGTCCGATATCTCGCGAACGGATTGACCAAACCCAAAAATTCCTGCTGCGTCTGAAAGTAGAAACTCGCCCGAATACAACGGTATGTGTATTTCTTCCATAGGCCATTCTCGTTAAGCGTTTGGAGCAGCAGAATTGCGAAAAATTTGTTGCCTTCTCAACCATTTCTTATCTTCAAACTCCCATATCACGCGAACAGATTGACCAAACCCTAAAATTCCTATTGCATCTGAAAGTAGAAACCCGCCCGATTACAACGGTATGTGTATTTTTCCCCTAGGCCGTTCTGGTTAAGCGTTTGGAGCAGCAGAAGTGCGAAAAATTTTTTGTCTTGTCTACCATTCCTTAGCTTCAAAGTACCATATCTCGCGAACGGATTGACCTAACCCAAAATGTCCTGCTGCGTCTGAAAGTAGAAACTAGCCCGATTGCAACGGTATGTGTATTTTTTCCCTAGGCCATTCTGGTTAAGCGACTGGAGCAGCAGAAGTGCGAAAAATTTGTTGTCTTGTCAAACATTTCTTAGCTTCAAAGTCACATATCTCGCGAACGGATTGACCAAACCCAAAAATTCCTGCTGCGTCTGAAAGTAGAAACTCGCCCGATTACAACGGTATGTGTATTTTTTCCCTGGGACATTCTGGTTAAGTGTTTGCAGCAGCAGAAGTGCGAAAAATTTGTTGTCTTCTCAACCATTTCGTAGATTCAAACTCCCATATCTCGCGAACGGAATGACCTAACCCAAGAGCTCCTGCTGCGTCTGAAAGTAGAAACTCGCCCGATTACAACGGTATGTGTATTTTTTCCTTAGGCCATTCTCGTTAAGCGATTGGAGCAGCAGAAGTGCGAAAAATTTGTTGCCTTCTCAACCATTTCTTAGCTTCAAACTCCCATCTCTCGCGAACAGATTGACCAAACCCTAAAATTCCTATTGCATCTGAAAGTAGAAACCCGCCCGATTACAACGGTATGTGTATTTTTCCCCTAGGCCGTTCTGGTTAAGCGTTTGGAGCAGCAGAAGTTCGAAAAATTTGTTGTCTTGTCTACCATTTCTTAGCTTCAAAGTCCCGTATCTGGCGAACCGATTGACCAAACCCAAAAATTCCTGCTGCGTCTGAAAGTAGAAACTCGCCCGATTACAACGGTATGTGTATTTTTTCTCCTGGCCATTCTCGTTAAGCGTTTGGAGCAGCAGAAGTGCAAAGAATTTGTTGTCTTGTCAACCATTTCTTAGCTTCAAAGTCCCATATCTCGCGAACGGATTGACCAAACCCAAAAATTCCTGCTGCGTCTGAAAGTAGAAACTCGCCCGATTACAACGGTATGTGTATTTTTTCTCCTGGCCATTCTCGTTAAGCGTTTGGAGCAGCAGAAGTGCGAAAAATTTGTCGCCTTCTCAACCATTTCTTAGCTTCAAACTCCCATATCTCGCGAACGGATTGACCTAACCCAAAAATTCCTATTGCATCTGAAAGTAGAAACTCGCCCGATTACAACGGTATGTGTATTTTTTCCCTAGGTCATTCTGGTTAAGCGTTTGGAGCAGCAGAATTGCGAAAAATTTGTTGTCTTCTCAACCATTTCTTAGCTTCAAACTCCCATATCTCGCGAACGGATGGACCTAACCCAAAAAGTCCTGCTGCGTCTGAAAGTAGAAAGTAGCCCGATTACAACGGTATGTGTATTTTTTCCCTAGGCCATTCTGGTTAAGCGTTTGGAGCAGCAGAATTGCGAAAAATTTGTTGTCTTCTCAACCATTTCTTAGCTTCAAAGTCCCATATCTCGCGAACGGATTGACCAAACCCAAAAATTCCTGCTGCGTCTGAAAGTAGATACTCGCTCGATTACAACCCTATGTGTATTTTTTCCCTAGGCCATTCTCGTTAAGCAACTGGAGCAGCTGAAGTGCGAAAAATTTGTTGTCTTGTCAACCATTTCTTAGCTTCAAAGTCCCATATCTCGCGAACGGATTGACCAAACCCAAAAGTTCCTATTGCGTCTGAAAGTAGAAACTCGCCCGATTACAACGGTATGTGCATTTTTCCCCTAGGCCATTCTGGTTAAGCGACTGGAGCAGCAGAAGTGCTAAAAATTTGTTGTCTTGTCAACAATTTCTTAGCTTCAAACTCCCATTTCTCGCGACGGATTGACCAAACCCAAAAATTCCTGCTGCGTCTGAAGGTAGATCCTCGCCCGATTACAACTGTATGTGTGTTATTTCCCTAGGCTATTGTGGTTAAGCGTTTGGAGCCACAGAAGAGCGAAACATTTGTTACATTCTCAACCATTTCTTAGCTTCAAAGTCCCATCTCTCGCGACGGATTGACCTGACCCAACAATTCCTGTTGCATCTGAAAGCAGAAAATCGCACGATTACAACGGTATGTGTATTTCTTCCCTAGGCCATTCTGGTTAAGCGTTTGGAGCAGCAGAAGTGCGAAAAATTTGATGTCGTCTCAACCATTTCTTAGCTTCAAAGTCCCATATCTCGCGACGGATTGACCTAACCCAAAAATTCCTGTTGCATCTGAAAGTAGAAACTCGCACGATTACAACGGTATGTGTATTTCTTCCCTAGGCCCTTCTGGTTAAGCGTTTTGAGCAGCAGAAGTGCGATAAATTTGTTACCTTCTCAACCATGTCTTAGCTTCAAACTCCCATATCTCGCGAACGGATTGACCTAACCCAAAAATTCCTATTTCATCTGAAAGTAGAAACTCGCACGATTACAACGGTATATGTATTTTTTCCCTAGGCCATTCTGGTTAAGCGTTTGGAGCAGCAGAAGTGCGAAAAATTTGTTGTCTTCGCAACCATTTCTTAGCTTCAAACTCCCATATCTCGTGAACGGATTGACCTAACCCAAAAATTCCTATTGCATCTGAAAGTAGAAACTCGCCCGATTACAAGGGTATGTGTATTTTTCCCCTAGGCCATTCTGGTTAAGCGATTGGAGCAGCAGAAGTGTGAAAAATTTGTTATCTTGTCAACCATTTCTTAGCTTCAAAGTCCGATATCTCGCGAAAGGATTGACCAAACCCAGAAATTCCTGCTGCGTCTGAAAGTAGAAACTCGCCCGATTACAACGGTATTTGTATTTCTTCCCTAGGCCATTCTGGTTAAGCGTTTGGAGCAGCAGAATTGCGAAAAATTTGATGTCTTCGCAACCATTTCTTAGCTTCAATCTCCCATATCTCGCGAACGGATTGACCTAACCCAAAAATTCCTATTGCATCTGAAAGTAGACACTCGCACGATTACAAGTGTATGTGTATTTTTTCCCTAGGCCATTCTCGTTAAGCGATTGGAGCAGCAGAAGTGCGAAAAATTTGTTGCCTTCTCATCCATTTCCTGGCTTCAAACTCCCATATCTCGCGAACAGATTGACCAAACCCTAAAATTCCTTCTGCATCTGAAAGTAGAAACTCGCCCGATTACAACGGTATGTGTATTTTTCCCCTAGGCCGTTCGGGTTAAGCGTTTGGAGCAGCAGAATTGCGAAAAATTTGTTGTCTTCGCAACCATTTCTTAGCTTCAAACTCCCATATCTCGGGAACGGATTGACCTAACCCAAAAAGTCCTGCTGCGTCTGAAAGTAGAAACTAGCCCGATTACAACGGTATGTGTATTTCTTCCCTAGGCCATTCTGGTTAAGCGTTTGGAGCAGCAGAAGTGCGAAACATTTGTTGTCTTCTCAACCATTTCTTAGCTTCAAACTCCCATATCTCGCAAACGGATTGACCTAGCCCAAAAAGTCCTGCTGCGTCTGAAAGTAGAAAGTAGCCCGATTGCAACGGTATGTGTATTTTTCCCCTAGGCCATTCTGGTTAAGCGATTGGAGCAGCAGAAGTGCTAAAAATTTGTTGTCATGTCAACCATTTCTTAGTTCCAAAGTCCCATATCTCGCAAACGGATTGACCTAACCCAAAAAGTCCTGCTGCGTCTGAAAGAAGAAGGTAGCCCGATTGCAACGGGATGAGTATTTCTTCCCTAGGCCATTCTGGTTAAGCGTTTGGAGCAGCAGAAGTGCCAAAAATTTGTTGTCTCGTCAACCATTTCTTAGCTTCAAACTGCCATATCTCGCGAACGGAATGACCTAACCCAAAAGTTCCTATTGCGCCTGAAAGTAGAAACTCGCCCGATTACAACGGCATGTGTATTTTTTCCCTAGGCCATTCTGGTTAAGCGTTTGGAGCAGCAGAAGTGCGAAAAATTTGTTGTCTCGTCAACCATTTCTTAGCTTCAAACTGCCATATCTCGCGAACGGATTGACCTAACCCAAAAGTTCCTATTGCACCTGAAAGTAGAAACTCGCTCGATTACAACGGTATGTGTATTTTTTCCCTAGGCCATTCTGGTTAAGCGTTTGGAGCAGCAGAAGTGCGAAAAATTTGTTACCTTCACAACCATTTCTTAGCTTCAAACTCCCATATCTCGCGAACGGATTGACCTAACCCAAAAATTCCTATTGCATCTGAAAGTAGAAACTCGCCCGATTACAACGGTATGTGTATTTTTTCCCTAGGCCATTCTGGTTAAGCGTTTGGAGCAGCAGAAGTGCGAAAAATTTGTTATCCTCTCAACCATTCTTCGCTTCAAACTCCCATATCTCGCGAACGGATTGACCTAACCCAAAAAGTCCTGCTGCGTCTGAAAGTAGAAACTCGTCCAGTTACAACGGTACCTGTATTTTTTCCCTAGGCCATTCTGGTTAAGCGACTGGAGCAGCAGAAGTGCGAACAATTTGTTGCCTTGTCAACCATTTCTTAGCTTCAAAGTCCCGTATTTCGCGAAAGGATTGACCAAACCCAAAAATTCCTGCTGCGTCTGAAAATAGAAACTCGCCCGATTACAACGGTATGTGTATTTTTTCCCTAGGCCATTCTGGTTAAGCGACTGGAGCAGCAGTAGTGCAAAGAATTTGTTGTCTTGTCAACCATTTCTTAGCTTCAAAGTCCCATATCTCGCGAACGGATGGACCAAACCCAAAAATTCCTGCTGCGTCTGAAAGTAGAAACTCGCCCGATTACAACGGTATGTGTATTTTTTCTCCTGGCCATTCTCGTTAAGCGTTTGGAGCAGCAGAAGTGCGAAAAATTTGTCGCCTTCTCAACCATTTCTTAGCTTCAAACTCCCATATCTCGCGAAAGGATTGACCTAACCCAAAAATTCCTATTGCATCTGAAAGTAGAAACTCGCCCGATTACAACGGTATGTGTATTTTTCCCTAGGTCATTCTGGTTAAGCGTTTGGAGCAGCAGAATTGCGAAAAATTTGTTGTCTTCTCAACCATTTCTTAGCTTCAAACTCCCATATCTCGCGAACGGATGGACCTAACCCAAAAAGTCCTGCTGCGTCTGAAAGTAGAAAGTAGCCCGATTACAACGGTATGTGTATTTTTTCCCTAGGCCATTCTGGTTATGCGTTTGGAGCAGCAGAATTGCGAAAAATTTGTTGTCTTCTCAACCATTTCTTAGCTTCAAAGTCCCATATCTCGCGAACGGATTGACCAAACCCAAAAACTCCTGCTGCGTCTGAAAGTAGATACTCGCTCGATTACAACCCTATGTTTATTTTTTCCCTAGGCCATTCTGGTTAAGCAACTGGAGCAGCAGAAGTGCGAAAAATTTGTTGTCTTGTCAACCATTTCTTAGCTTCAAAGTCCCATATCTCGCGAACGGATTGACCAAACCCAAAAGTTCCTATTGCGTCTGAAAGTAGAAACTCGCCCGAATTACAACGGTATGTGCATTTTTCCCCTAGGCCATTCTGGTTAAGCGACTGGAGCAGCAGAAGTGCTAAAAATTTGTTGTCTTGTCAACAATTTCTTAGCTTCAAACTCCCATTTCTCGCGACGGATTGACCAAACCCAAAAATTCCTGCTGCGTCTGAAGGTAGATCCTCGCCCGATTACAACTGTATGTGTGTTTTTTCCCTAGGCTATTGTGGTTAAGCGTTTGGAGCCACAGAAGAGCGAAACATTTGTTACATTCTCAACCATTTCTTAGCTTCAAAGTCCCATCTCTCGCGACGGATTGACCTGGCCCAACAATTCCTGTTGCATCTGAAAGCAGAAACTCGCACGATTACAACGGTATGTGTATTTCTTCCCTAGGCCATTCTGGTTAAGCGTTTGGAGCAGCAGAAGTGCGAAAAATTTGATGTCTTCTCAACCATTTCTTAGCTTCAAAGTCCCATATCTCGCGACGGATTGACCTAACCCAAAAATTCCTATTTCATCTGAAAGTAGAAACTCGCCCGATTACAACGGTATGTGTATTTTTTCCCTAGGCCATTCCGGTTAAGCGACTGGAGCAGCAGAAGTGCGAAAAATTTGTTGTTTTCTCAACCATTCTTAGCTTCAAACTACCATATCTCGCGACGGATTGACCTAACCCAAAAATTCCTGTTGCATCTGAAAGTAGAAACTCGCACGATTACAACGGTATGTGTATTTCTTCCCTAGGCCCTTCTGGTTAAGCGTTTTGAGCAGCAGAAGTGCGATAAATTTGTTACCTTCTCAACCATGTCTTAGCTTCAAACTCCCATATCTCGCGAACGGATTGACCTAACCCAAAAATTCCTATTTCATCTGAAAGTAGAAACTCGCACGATTACAACGGTATATGTATTTTTTCCCTAGGCCATTCTGGTTAAGCGTTTGGAGCAGCAGAAGTGCGAAAAATTTGTTGTCTTCGCAACCATTTCTTAGATTCAAACTCCCATATCTCGTGAACGGATTGACCTAACCCAAAAATTCCTATTGCATCTGAAAGTAAAAACTCGCCCGATTACAACGGTATGTGTATTTTTCCCCTAGGCCATTCTGGTTAAGCGATTGGAGCAGCAGAAGTGTGAAAAATTTGTTATCTTGTCAACCATTTCTTAGCTTCAAAGTCCGATATCTCGCGAAAGGATTGACCAAACCCAGAAATTCCTGCTGCGTCTGAAAGTAGAAACTCGCCCGATTACAACGGTATTTGTATTTCTTCCCTAGGCCATTCTGGTTAAGCGTTTGGAGCAGCAGAATTGCGAAAAATTTGATGTCTTCGCAACCATTTCTTAGCTTCAATCTCCCATATCTCGCGAACGGATTGACCTAACCCAAAAATTCCTATTGTATCTGAAAGTAGACACTCGCACGATTACAACGGTATATGTATTTTTTCCCTAGGCCATTCTGGTTAAGCGTTTGGAGCAGCAGAATTGCGAAAAATTTGTTGTCTTCGCAACCATTTCTTAGTTTCAAACTCCCATATCTCGTGAACGGATTGACCTAACCCAAAAATTCCTATTGCATCTGAAAGTAGAAACTCGCCCGATTACAAGTGTATGTGTATTTTTTCCCTAGGCCATTCTCGTTAAGCGATTGGAGCAGCAGAAGTGCGAAAAATTTGTTGCCTTCTCATCCATTTCCTGGCTTCAAACTCCCATATCTCGCGAACAGATTGACCAAACCCTAAAATTCCTTTTGCATCTGAAAGTAGAAACTCGCCCGATTACAACGGTATGTGTACTTTTCCCCTAGGCCGTTCGGGTTAAGCGTTTGGAGCAGCAGAATTGCGAAAAATTTGTTGTCTTCGCAACCATTTCTTAGCTTCAAACTCCCACATCTCGGGAACGGATTGACCTAACCCAAAAATTCCTATTGCATCTGAAAGTAGAAACTAGCCCGATTACAAGGGTATGTGTATTTTTTCCCTAGGCCATTCTGGTTAAGCGATTGGTGCAGCAGAATTGCGAAAAATTTGTTATCTTGTCAACCATTTCTTAGCTTCAAAGTCCGATATCTCGCGAACGGATAGACCATACCCAAAAATTCCTGCGGCGTCTGAAAGTAGAAACTCGCCCGATTACAGCGGTATGTGTATTTCTTCCCTAGGCCATTCTGGTTAAGCGTTTGAAGCAGCAG